>NW_027176275.1:0-295000 GCF_023349555.1 Cebidichthys violaceus | reverse complement strand
TGTTAGCCAATCATGGCACAGTATTCCGCAGCTCCTAAATAAGAGAAGGTAAGGTAACCAGTCACGCAATTGCAAAAGCTGCAATATTTGAAGCATTGGGAGTGAGAACACAGTTGTGATGTGGAAAATTGAAGCCTCCAGTCTCCATATGACTGAAGGCTGGACACTATATATATATATATATATATATATATATATATATATATATATATATATATATATATATATATATATATATATATAGTGTCCAGTAAAGCTGCAACAATTAGTCCATCATTCAGAAAACCCGACAGAAAATGAATCAGCGACTATTTTGATAATTCATTTACAACTCCAAAATCCAAATATTTGCTGGTTCCAGCATCTCAAATGTTCCGTATTTGAGTGTTAAGCAGCACACTGACTACATACAGGCACACATGGTTACTTTTAGCATAACACATGCTGATAATATCAAACAAAGTATAGATATAACAGTATAAAAACAACTTGAAAACCCGGTGTGCACACTGTTATTGATTCAAATTATGTTTCTATATCTCAGAAATCATAACAACACTGCAAAAAAAAAACCCCATCCTGCTTGTGATGATCCCGTCCCCTTTAGCGTCTCTCTACCAGACTGCAGGTGCCTCGTTCGGTCCAGAGAACACAGCCTCTCAGCTGGAACACCGCTCGGTGATTACGACCCGACACGACGGCGCGTTGATCCGCTCGCGCTCCCCCTGCTGATCACAACACCCCCAGCGTGCTGCAGCTGGCATCACATCCCCCCCCCCCCCTCCTTCAGGAGATAGTTACTAGCAGGCAAATCGGTGATAATGGGAAGCATAAGTATGGAAGCGGTAAGGCCATCAATTATGTAGGACTTCGCAACCGGCGGGAGGTGAGGGAGCGAGAGGAGAGAACAGCTGTACGGAGAACGACAACAAGGTAAATAGTAGAACCCAGTAAACTTCTTTTGGGGACAAAGCTCGGTATTTGCTCAAGTAAATGAGACTAGTTAAATACACAGTTTCTGCATAATTAGGAGAAACAGTCAACATCACAAAACCAACGCAGTTGTCGACAAAATATATTACTTGTCACTTGATTTGAGTACGAGTAAAGACACTCAGTAAACATGGCGAACATGAGGTCCTCGATCGCTACGGTTTCAAGTCCTAAATGCCAAAATGGCCAAAATCTCGATGCTTCAAAGCGGCAGTCCACTAAGTCTCAGTGACTGTGTCCACATTGGACAATTATTTTCATGATTATTAGTTTAAAATGTCAAAAATGACATGAAAAATGCCCCAATTTCACAAGGTGACATCTTCAAAATGTCTTGTTTTTCTTCCAGCAAAGGGTCAAAACGTGTATCTAAATACTGATATGTTCAACCCAGCATGAAATCAATTTGAGAAATGATAGAATTCGTCTACAGGGAAGTAGATAAACCTGCCTCTCCAATGGCCACTTAATCCTTAATTGTCCATAATCAGCAACAAGAACCACCATAACCGTCACGTTTCCAGAACACAATGTCACATAAATCTAAAAATATTCAAAATATTGTATTCCCTTATTTCCTTGTCCCAAAAAAGATAATTGGGTTCAATCCAGGGAGCCAGAACCGGTTGGGATAGCTTGAACTTGCCAGGTCGGTATTTTTTGTAATTTTTCGTCAAGTGTCCTTCATAATTGGACGACCTTCGCTAGCTCCCGCTCGCCTCTCTCCTCCCTCTGTGCGTCAACAAAAAGAACACAGAGCGTCCAAGGACAGACGGGAGGAGGGCTTCCTACGGCAGGCTGAGAGAGCCTGCGAGGCTTTCAGGTTTCATGTCAACACGGGTGTTCTAGTACCAAAACAAAGCAGCTTCCTCAAGCATCTCTTCAAGGCCGATTTGCCTTTGAATGTGACGACCAACACATCCTCGCATCATAAAGGAAACCATTCATATCTCGACACGACTCAGCCATAATTATTCACGCGCAATAACCACGAAGCTTTGACTTTGTTTGCCGTGTAAAGCTTCCTGTCGCTAACGCTGGTCAGGTGGTCTGCTGCTCCCGGATCACAGGTGTAAGGGGGCGTGGCCTGCATTACAAAGGAGAATTGTTCGGCGTGGGTAGAAGGAAGCATGCTGTTGGAGGTAGAGAAAGGAGTTATGTGAGATCCAGAGGAGATGGATAAGGGAATTCAGCTCTCGTTTTTTATGGTGGTTCAAAAAGGAATTCCCTGAGATGTGATTGTGAGGACTGGAGATCAACTCCAGGCCGGACTACTTATTCCCAGTTCTACCTCCGGTGACTTTCTTCTTTAATCGTCCACAAGGTTAGTCCAACTCCTTCTAGAGCCTGAAGAGTCCAACCGATGTCTCCCTTTTAAATGCAAGAATCAGAACTGAACTGCTGTTTTATTTTGAAGGGAGAAGCTATATTCCATTTTGATTTGACTATGCAGGCCCTATAAGGAGGATTTGTTTTGTTCGGGACTGACGGTCAATGTACTCATATAATCGTGAACATTTTAGAGCTTTTTAAGCCAAAGTGACCACGATTAACTGGTCTCAGCTTCTCAAACGTGAGGATTCGCTGCTTATCTTCATTTACATAACCGGGTTCTGGTTAGTCAAAACAAGCACTATGTAGACATCACACTGGGCTCTGGTGTGTTTTGCGCTGCATGTATGCATTGAGAACGATAGTTAGCTACGGCCCTGCAGTGTTTAGCATCAGACAGGATGTGACCTATAGGAAGTGATGTGTTTTCAGTGTTGTTGCAGTCCCTGCTGGTCACCAACAGAGGCTGACAAATATCACATATCTCTATTTTTAACACTCATTTAGCAAAAACAAAAAAAAAATCTAAAGTTTGTTAAATGTTTTATAGTAGAAATGTAGAGCACAGAGAAGTCACAGGAGAGGTGGAGACGCAGCACAGCGGTCGTGACAGCAGGACGGGTCGTTCCTGCAGCCGGCAGCACCTGTCCGTGTCGTTAAACTCTCCGCCACGCTTCACCCTCGAGGCATCTCTTTACGGGATTCCTCCCAGGACCGGGCTGTTCCCAGAACCCCCAACCTGACTCAGCTTTCTGTCACTGGCAGATTTAACTGCCATTATTTTTATATTGCCAATTTTCACAAGTTTATAGCCAATCTGCAATAACCATGTATATTTTTAACTGCCATTTTTCAATATATATATATATATATATAACTGCCATTTTTAAATATATATATATATATATATATATATATATATATATGTATTTTTTAAGTGCCATTCTTCTCTCTCTCTCTCTCTCTCTCTCTCTCGCTCGAGAGAGAGAGAGAGAGAGAGAGAGAGAGAGAGAGAGAGAGAGAGAGAGAGAGAGAAATGGCACCTAAAAATACATATATTATATACATATATATATTTAAAAATATATGTATTTTTAGGTGCCATTTTCTCTCTCTATAGAGAGAGAGAAAAATGGCACCTAAAAATACACATATATATATATATATATATATATGTATGTATTTAAACTCAATACTGGCCGATTTGCAACCCGTCAAGTATTGAAAGTTGTCTTTCAATTGACAAATATCTTGTTTGTCTTTTCAAACTGAATCTATTCCAGGCAAAGCTCGGCATTATTACTGTAGATAGACACAAAAGTAAAGATGCAAAAACTCTTCATATGAATATTTTTTTGTTAAAATATATCAATATCAAGCTTCTGCCACAATTTACCTTGAGCATTGGAAAGCATAACTTAAGACGTTCAGCCTCAATTGGACTTTGCGTGCCAAGTGAGCCTGCGAGTAATGATCCCCCAACTCTCAGTTTCACATGTAACACATCCACCGCTAAATTTACACGTCGTATTTACACTGCATAGACTATTTTCACCGTCTGCCTCACGTCTATGTTGGGCACAAAAACGTCTGGCACTTCGTCCGCAGCAGTGTCACTGTCAAAGCATTAAAGAGACAGCAAAAGATATCATCGAAAGATAAAATGACATTTTGTCAGACTTTAAATTTAGAAACAGCAGGGGGGATGAGAGGGGGGATGGGGGTCAGGACAAGACACCACACACCTCAAGAATCAATCAAACTAATTATATTCGTTTTTGCGCAACAATGTCTCAAACCAACACAGGCATCGTGACTGTTATTATGTCGAATCACCCTCATGTGACGGGAAGAGGAAGTGGGATTCGTTCAATCGAAAAAAAAACAACCGTTCAGAAAAACTTCACATATTTCCAACGGAAATGGCTGGAAATGAAATAATCTGTGATGCTTTTTGCTTGTATTGAAGCCGGCTGCCAGCGCTGCTCTGCCAGAAACAACTCTCAGCTCAGATTCAAGCCTCCTTTTGAATGGTGCAGCAGTGTAATGACATTTCACTAATGAAGAAATTAGTTTAAAATGCAGAAGTGGGTTAAAGGTTAGGACTTTGCAACTTTTTTTTTCTCTCTCTCTCTCTCGCTCCCTGAACTGGTGTTTTTGCTGAAATCTGGGAGAAAAAAAAAGAAAAAATTTATAAACTTCCATTCAACAACAAAATGTCCAGAGGGGAGGAAAAAATAAAGTCGACCAAACGTCTGCAATAAGAGCTTTGTGTGAGCACAGTGGTGCACTGTCCTCTGTACGTCTCGACCCGACAATGAAGCCATGTATTACTACCGCCGAACAACATAACGGGAGACGCACAAACACAAAATACAGACACCGTTATGTTAATAGATGTCATCGCAATCACAGAGGCAGAGTGTTGAGTTTCACAACCTCCCGGTCTGATCACAGCTGAAAAGCGTTGCATAATCTATTAAACCCCCCCCCCCCCCCTAAAAAACAGGGGCTCATGTTTCTTTGTCATAACGAAGTTAGTCGCTAACTCAAAATATTCTGCTGCTTATCATTATTTGGCGCGCATTTCTGCAAAAGGCATCCAATAAATGATGATGTTATTACGGGTCAGGAAGAGCACCGGATTGGTTCTCTTCTGCTTAAAGGAACGAGTTTGACATTTTTGGGAGATTTTGCTTTCTTGCCGAATGTTAGACGAGAAGATTGACACCACTCACATCTGTCCATTTCATATGAAGCCGCAGCTGGTTAGCTTAGCTTAGCATAAATACCAAAGGTATATGTCACCTCCTGTTCTCTCTGGTTAACTTTGTTTAATTTGTACAAAAACTGAAGTGTAAAAAATGAAGTGGTGGCTTTAATGCTCATCACCGTGAGGGGCTGGAAGGCTGATACCAGGCTAGCAGTTTCCCCCTATTTCTAGTCTTTATGCTAAGCTAAGCTACTTGTCTCCTGGCTCCAGCTTCATACTCAACATACAGACATGAGAGAATAAGCGCGTTTCCCAAAAATGCCCAAAACTGTTCCTTCAATCCATCCCTGGACAGATTATGATTAATTTGACTGCACACTGACGTCATCCGCATATCACATCGAACACACGCAGCAGACAGCGCACTCACTGTGCGGGGCTTCCAGGAACAAGGGTGAAAGGTCAAATCAGACCATATAGACCTGACTCAGCTCAACGCTGGTCGTTAGCAGAGGCCTCAACAAACGCTGAAAGTAGCTTGTCAGTGTTTTGTGTCCCTGAGACACCACGGGGAACTATTACCGTTTTGCAGCATTTATTCTCTGAGCGAGGTTTGTTTTGTAAGAAACTATCTCCAAAGAGTATAGATGCAGAATTCATTTTTAATTAAACACTTGGAAGTAAGCACACAGACGCTTGATTTAAAAAAAAAAAAAGAAGCAGATTCGGCAGATTTGAGATGAGCTTCACTATAAATGCATCTTCTGTAGATGCATTTATACGACCATAACTCACTTAACTGAAACACTAACTCAATGTGCGACTAATTAAACCAATTAATGTTATCCTGCAGATTGCATTCGTCCATGCACCTTATGCCTCTTAGATATATTTTCTTTATCCATTTTTCAGGAGAATCCATAAAACACCAACCCACTCAAGTGAGGCTCCGCAGCAGCATCTCACCAAAGCGACCTGTCTGCTCCTCTACGAGCTAATATTTGAGGTTGACGTTGACAAGACAACACCCAAGTGTTGCATAACTTCATGCCAGCAGGATAACCACACGGAATGAGAGGCAAGTTGAATCCCGGGTCCAGAGCCCGGAGCCCCGGGAGCACAGCTTCTGGTAACATCTGTGGAGAAAGCCTCACACATGCACGGACATCTGCACACAACACAAACTCAGAGAAGCCTGCAGCCTAATTATCACTTAAAACCACCAAAGCCGCGTGGGAAATAACAGTTCGCAGCCGAACAACTGACCTGTTTTTCAAGGGTTGACTCTTCAATTCGTAATACGTTTTAGGTTCCTCTTGAAACTCCTCTCCGACCTCGAAGTCGGGAACTATTCCCGATTCGGCCTGCATATTTACAGATGTCAACTTTTTTTTTGGAAACGCTTAGCGCCCAATAAAAAAAAGCGGACGGACGATTATTTGTTGTCCGCCGTACTTCGCTCAGGAATCAACCGCTGTCAACGCGTAGCCGCCTCTGTCCGGGGACCCGGAGCTCTGTAGTCCTGCACGGCAGCGAGCACAGCGCTGCGAGGCGACGCACGAACTGCGACTACCAGCATGCACCTCGGCTGTCAATGTCAGCAAGGATTTCATTGGCTGCAACATGCGAGAGGGGGGGGGGGGGGGGGGGTTTCACATAGCCTTATTTGCTCGCACAGTCAGTCTCATCAAGTTTAATTTCGTTCAGTGGTAATTATTAATATGTGTGAACAGCTGGTTATCCTTACGCCCTTTTTTATTATTCATTTAATATGTTTGAGTTGCATAAAGCTTAATAGTCTGACTTGCAGCGGTGTAATGCTTTATTGCCTTTCACAGACAATAACCAAAGTGCACCAGACTCTACTACAGTTATAGATATGTGTCTTTAAAATATTAATATCATTCTGGGAACGTGTATAATCTGAATTAAGGTGAACCATCCTCCGTTATATTCCTGTCCAATTTCACTAAAAATGGGGTGAAAGCACATGACAGGACAAAATCAATAAATGATCAATTATTTTAATTAATAATATGTATAGACTGACCTTAAAAAAAACTGCAGCCACAGGTCATTTTCAATCTTAAAAATATATATATATATTTCCATTATATTGCTGTGTTACTTTGCCATCCAGCATTTGCTTCACTGCTGCATACACTTAAAAATATATATCTAAAAATAGGCCCACGTTTGCACTAAAACAACACAACGTAAAGACCAAAATCCTGCATGTGTCGTTTCGTCCCGGCAGTTCAATCATGCACATAAAATCATAACAGACCTGGAGGCTCTGTCGACCCTCATGCCTCTTGTTTCCCCTCGTTTCCTGTGCAGACAGCCTGACCTGACTTCACTGCCCGTCTTCTCCTCAACTTCTCACTCTTCTCTCTGCTCAGCAAGTATGTTCTCCTCACGTGACTCCTATCCACCACTTGGGGGCAGTATATAGCCGGAGAAGCCAGTGTTGTGGGCCCACATGGGGGGGGGGGGCACTTTCTATTATAAAATGTAAATTCAAGTTCAATATTTGCATTAGCCTCATCCTGCTCAACTGGTTTAAGTCTGCATTTCACTAAGGCAAATATCATGCAAATGCACTCTGGAAAGTACAGACATAAAGAAGTTTTTTTTTGTGTTTTTTTTTAAAAGCCTTAAATGGCATGATGATGATTGAAGAAGGATGTCACCAGAATAAGAGACAGACTTTGCCGGTATTTACACAAGAGATTGTCTTTGTAGCAAAAGCCCAGAGGCGTAAGAAAAGCAAGTTGCAGTCGGAACAGGAGACGCGATGCAGGACCTGCAGGGCTTCACACGCAGTCAAAAGAGGACGGAGCCGGACGCACAACAGACCAGACAACACGTTACTCTGGGTGTTTGTTGTGGGGCGAACAGTGGCGCTGATTACAAAGGGCCTCCAGCTGAGGGAGGGCCCCCGGGGTCTATAGACTACAATGCACCTTTGTGATTCCTCAAGTGGGAATACATATTTGATACTCCGGCTCAAATTGTTCTGTCTTTGAAGCAACGATTGACCTGTTCTATGTACTCTAGCTCTGTTTAAACTTGCACATCACTATTTGTCACAGATTGTGAATGATGCATATCGTTTATAGTTTTGAATATCAGGTGCACACTGTTTTGACTATAAATCAATTTATGTTAAAACTTCAGCTTGTCGTGTCCAACAGCGGGTCAGTAAATATCCCAACAGTGACATAAAACACAGGGTTAAAACAACCCTGTGTTTTGGGTTTGATTGGTGACTCGGCGGTTTTCCACCCATGAATACTAAGCTACACTTAACCCAGTATTGTGTTAAGTTATATTGACCCAAATTGGATTCGATTATAACATTTGATTCTGAACCGGGGACTTATTCAAACACGTCACGGCCTCAGAAATGAATCGGGTTACATTTGTGATAATTGACCATCCCCCTTATGTGCAATCAAGCGTCCAGCGGACCAAGGTATCCTCACACCTCATAACTGAACACGCGGACGCTCTTACAGACGAGAGTAACGCATCACTGTTTGCACAGTGTTGTGCAGATTTAATAAGCAGTGGCAGCCAGTGCAAACACTGCTGGCTAAGCAAGACCTGCTGCTGCGTAGGCCAACAGCAGAGGAGAAAGGTGTGAACGGACAAGTCCTCTCCCTTGTTGTTTTCACGGGAGAAAACTCCGTCCGCCAATCGGCCGCGACTCGCAGCAGTTCGCCGCAAAGCACTTCCTGCATGTTTCAGTCAAAACAAGATCCTGGAATACAGGCCAGAGGTGTCCGGGTGATCCAGGATATTAGTGGAGTGTCATGTTTACCGTCGTCTACTGATCCGTTTGTGTGTTTTGAAACGTGACTAACCGACAAGAAGCAGAACCGATAACAAATTGCCATAATAGAAAATGAAGTAAATAGTGTTTCACTTGATTCTTATGTTTGCTTCTCTTGGGACAGTTTGAATATATGAAAATAAATAATCAGTGCAAGCTAAAATAACGATGCTTTTGTGTATTGTTAGGAAAAGTTACAACCTGAAGTTCTTACAAATCTCAGTTGTGATGCACAACATATCCAGAAGCAGACACATTTACATAAATCTGGTTGAAGGCTCCTCTCTTTGTTGCTATTTCAAAATGTCGACCCCTCGTGTCACATTGTGTTTGCTCATCCATTTGCTTATTCATGCCCACGTTTCCAAAAAACATTCTGATCACATCAGATTTTCTTCTGTTTGCAAATGTATTTAGAATCTATGTACACAGAATTGGCAGCGCTCTTATTCAAAGTAGCGTATTTGTATGAGAAAGGGTGCTGGATGAACTTATGATCACATCTCTGGTGACCACAAGATTTAGAAAGAAGCTGGAAAAAGTTCAACTGAATTAACTAATCGATTAGTCGACTAAGACTGTCTGTGGTCGAGGACAGCCCCAGGATGAGACAATGGATAGTTATTGCTAGTTTGTGTTGTTGTTCAGCCACTTCAGCTTCTATTGTTGTCGCGGTTGATGGACATTTGCATAAAGCGCCTGCCAAGCCAAATTTGACTATGCATGAATGACGACTGAAAAGTGACGAGACAAACAGTCAATTATGCATCAAAAAATAAACATATATTTTTTAAAATATATATATATATATATATATATATATAAATAAAATAAACATTTAAAAAATAAATAAATATATATACAAATATATATTATATATATGTAATATAGATATATATATATTATATATATATATATTATATATATATATATATATATATATATATTTCTCTAATTGCATAGTTACCTTGCATGCAGCAGTTATGAAGTTTTTTTTCTACAAAATGATGAAGACTGAGGATAATTTGCATACAGACAAACAATATCCCGTAGATTGAAAATAACATGCTACAGAAGTCATCACAAACACGCACTGTCGTAGTTGTGTCCCCGTGAATGTATTAAACGTCGCCATTGATGATATAATTAAATTACTAACGAGGGTAACAAGGGAATCCCACTCTTTTGTCTATATGAGAAGATCTTCCTGTAAGGAGGCGACTCACTGGACAGATGGTTTTGGGGGGATCTTAATGAGATACTTATTCATGTCTGATGTCAGACATCCACGAGCAAAAGGCGGGGGGGGGGGGGGGGGACTAACCTCTCTCTGCTGATAGGCTACAACATTTACTGTAGACTGTGAGGACGCACGGTAGTAGCAGTACAGTTCCTAAATTATTCAGCTATTTTAATTGCGAAATGCTGTTCGTCAGAGTGTCCATCACGCTCTGTGTCTCAGTATCTATGTGTGTAACAGAATATAGTGATGTGTTTCGAGGCCTCATGTAAGGCCGCTGTGCTCGCCGCTTTAGAAAATTGCCAATGCGGAGTATAAAGAGTGAAGACGGTAATGAATATTTCAGTGGCACCGTCACTCCTAAGCTGGAATGAATATCACATGTGAAACACACACCAATAGTCTGGTCGCACAGCGTTGTGTCTCGTGAATCGCACGAGTCAAAGAAATAAACTTAGCTTAATAGCATCAGCCGACAAACTGATATTTAAACCGACTCTGCATGTATCTTCTGCACAACATCAGGACCAACAGAGACGTTTTAAATAACAGATTTAATCCGGTTTTTTTTGCTTTTGAACGACATGTAAACTCTCTTCTGCGACGCTGAATGTTGATTTCATTTTGTTGATTTCATTTCAACTTCAAGGTCAACTTAGGTTAACGCTGTAAAGTCCTTATTGATATGGAGCTGGTTTTCAGCCATAAAACCTCCGAGTCAGGGACATCACATTAGTTCATTTGTCACTCAATGTCAGTATTTATCAGTCAAAAAGTCGTTTCTTGCAGCTGGTGTTGATGGTCATACACATTGTGACAACAAGATTAACTGTGGCTCACCTTTATTTTTATCACTTATATCCTGTTTTAGTGTCTTGGGTCAGTCTAAGTATAGGAAGGAAAAAAAAATCCCTTGTGCAAATACATCCAAGAAGACACAGACAAACAGAAAACACCCTGTTAGCTGGATTGTTGGGAATACCCTTTAGTCATATTTACTAAAAGATCATATAAACATTCAAAAGAAAGGTATTTTAAATGGTGGAAGGATACAGTAAAACATACTACGGTATATATAGTTCTTTCTGGAGGTATCCACAGTTAACTAACGCGGCAGCTCACATTATGCTACCTCAACCAAAAGTAAACACAAAGGGAACAATGTTGCGTTTATGGGGACATAAAACTATATTACATTGTAAGTACTTTTTTTTTTTTTTTAATTACCCCAGTACATATTGAATAATTACAAGGTACAAACGGGGTCCTTTCACAACCCATGTGTCATGAAAAGAAGAACAACAAGGTGTGGTCTATATAACAAAACAACACACTTTAAAACATACTTTACCCAATAAGTATGTTATTAACACACACAAATGTTACACACTAATTTGCCAGTCTGTCATTTTCAAAACCTTATCGAATTGATTGTTTTTGGTTTACTGTCGTTGCCCGTCAAATGTTTGCTTCTGATGTCATTTTATTGGCTTGGGTGTAATGGTGACATTGTAATCATTTGCTGTGAGTATAGCTGCTGTCATGGAAATATCATGAACAGCCAAATAAACAATAAACAGATGTTATATGATACAATAAGGGCTCAATATATCAAATATTATTAAGATAATATGAGTGCAGAGTCGTATATTTGGAGATAACACAGAATCCACATGGTGTAATAAACACACACACACACACACACACACACACACACACACACACACACACACACACACATATACATACATACATACATGTGTAGGCCTATATATATGTATAATCTTCAGGCGATCACGCTTCATTATTAGGAGGATTTAGAGTGATTCAGGCCGGCCGGCAGCTGCTGGATGAGAGGCAGAGGGAGGGAGGGGATGCGGGGCTCGTTCACATAATAGCCGGCGGGTGAAGGCGTGGTGAGTGTGGCTCAATACGAGGCGTGTGTGTGTGTGTGTGTGTGTGTGTGTGTGTGTGTGTGTGTGTGCGCTACAGTACTACCGGAGGATGAACATGGACAGCGGCTGCACGGCGGCTCCCCTCCCTGGCAAAAGCAGCCGGGGAGAAAGCTGAACAGAGGGGCGATCAATATGCAGGGGAAGCTATACCTTATCGACACCTAAGCGGGATATAAGGAGACGCGAAGGTAAGGCGATATATGATGGTGATGGAGCAGATTCAACCCGCCTCATTGCGCTGCGAGGAGACAAAGTAGGACCGAGTCATGGGCGCATGTGATCCGGGGACAGCGCATCAATGAAAATTTACAACAGCATGGGTTTGGCTCTCCGCGGCGACTTGGCGTGTTCCCTCAGTAAAACAAGGAGGAGTGAGGCTTTTATTTGACACATCTGTGGTAGTCATGGGGCTCAGGTGGAAACCACCCATATATACACAGTACAGTAGCCCACAGTAGCGCATTCATTGTTCTCCCCTGCACAGTGGGAACCGGCCCTGAGGTGGGCTAGTCTCATTGTAGGATGCCGTGGACAATATTGCTGTTTGTGGTGGATTTCACATGGTAGTATTTGATGTTTTTAAGTAAAAAAAGAAAGAAAAGTATAGTTTAAAGCTATTTGACTGGTCTGATTGAATCTAATATGCAGAGGCAGGCTGTATAATACAATACATGTCTTTAGGTTGTGTGACTTAGTGAATAGTGAATAGTAAAGAAAAGAGGGTGTCCAATGCATTGCCTCGTTTTTTTTTTTACGTTTTGTGCATAATTATCATTTTCTATTTAGAAGTGTTTGGGATTTGTTGCTATGGTGACAACTGGTGGTCCAGTGAGGACATTAGCTGGTGCAGGTGTAGGTGATTTTCCTTTAACAATGGATTGTTCTGGATGCTTATTTTTACTTCAACGGTAAAAACAAGGATGAGCCTTGCAAAGATTGACACTGACCTTGCCGAGTTATCTCAGAGCTGAAGGAAGCGACACACACGTGTGTGTGCGTGTGTGTGTGTGTGTGTGTGTGTGTGTGTGTGTGTGTGTGTGTGTGTATATTTAAAGCATCAGACATTGTAAACAGGAATTGTTGTTGAGATGGTGGCGTCTGCATGACACACCTGCAGTGTGAAACTTTGTTGCTCTTGTCGGGGGAGGATGTCCTGTGCCATTTATCACACCCGTCAACCTCTTTTGGGGGCAATTTCTGACCCCAAAACTCTTCTTTTTTTTTTTTAAAGGGTCACTGAAGTCAGGCTTCTGGTTAACTCCTTCATCAGATATTCAACAGAATCAAAACTCGCATATATTTCGCATATATATTTTTTTCATGCACATCCCTCACTTGTTCCTCGCAGTTTTGAGAGCCTAAAGAGAGCCGGTGGGTTTCGAAGCTGCTGAGAAACGTCTCGGCACTCATTTGGCAACCGTTCATTTAAAAATCAAGGCCTCCCGAGACTTTCTGAGAAATGTGCTAAAGACACGCAGAGAGAGAGAGAGAGAGAGAGAGAGAGAGAGAGAGAGAGAGAGAGAGAGAGAGAGAGAGAGAGAGAGAGAGAGAGAGAGAGAGAGAAAGAGAGGGGGGGAGAGATCTATTTCTGGACAGGCCAGTAATCTTGTATTCTTACACTTTACACAGACGGAATAAATCTGATATATGCCGAAGTGAAACAGGTTGGCTTGGGATTTGGGGTTAGAACTTAATCTTAGAACTTAATCTTACTCACGTGCAGCTTTCCTGAAAATCAAAGTCTGATTGATCCAGTTTCAACATGTCCCGCTGCCCCTAGACATATGGTTTCAGTTAAGGTAAAGACAAGCAGTATAACTTGATTGAATCCCTGTCAATACTCCTATAGGATAATAGGACTTTCATTGGGCTGCATCATGGAATTTGGTCATGTTCCGTCATTTTGTGCCTCAGCGCCTCGTCCCTCAGCACTGCAGAAAGTCACTGCAGTTCTCTGCAATGAAACTCTGCAGTTTTGTGATATCGGGAGTGCCGGTGGGAATAGCTGTGGGACCCAGAGAACGAGGGCAATTGGTGGGAAAGCTCTCGTGATTGCTTTTAGACGCGTCTGTTTGTCTATGTGCTCTGGATGTTTCACTTCTGCACTGAGACGCTGGTGTTTGAATATTTTGGGGGTTTTGAAATATAGGTAACCATGAGTGTCTGCACCCTGATCAATCCGCCTATCAGGACGGATCCAAAGAACACACGCATATCTTGGATCCAGGAATACATTTATAAACATGGGATTCTACCCAAAGACGAGATATCCCAACAAACACATTCATGTTCCCCATATGAATAACCTATTGATCTCATTTTGGAAACTTTTGCAGCATCACCACCTGACCGAAGTGTAAACTTTGCACACAGAATAATTATAACATAATAGACAGATTCCCATGAATTGCTGCGCACATTCCATGGCCTCTTTTGATGATGTATAACTCTGAGATATATATATATATATATATATATATATATATATATATATATATATATATATATATATAATGAGAAACATCACTAAGGCTTAGGGCTGGGCGATTATTCAATGTGGTTATTTATCATCTTTCAATAAAATCATATTGTGATTGAATCATATATCGTTATACTCAATTACTTTATCTATTTTGATCTATAACATACCAAATTAAATGTCTCATTAAATCAGAATTGATCAGATTTCAGCTGATGGAAAAAACCCCAGTAGTTAAATCAAACTATTGTCTTTATCTGATCATAAAAGTAATGCATGTAAACACAGTCAGTTTACAGCTGGAGATATTTATTCATCTTTCTCTATCATTTCACTTTAAACTATTACTTTCATTCATTCATTTTGCACTTAAAGTTCATTATAAAATGAGAGTCTGCACTTTTCATTTGTCAAGTCTTTAATTCACACAGGAAAATACAAAAAATAGACTTTACCATGTGGTTATTTTCAAACTTTCAAACTGACAATACTGTCTTTATCATGATATGTACTGGTATTAAGATATGAAATGACATATCTGGATAGAAGATTTGGGCCACACCGCCCAGCCCTACTAAGGCTAACTTGGACATTTGTACTTATTTATTAGTTTTTCTAGCGTTAGCATTACAAGCCTACAGTGACCGATAGAAGCAGATTTGACCACTGCCGTCACTACGGCTTCTAATAAAACACAGTCGTCTGATGTTTGCGTCTCGCAGTTGCAGGACATCCATTAGAAAACTCATCACGATGTCCTCCTGCTTTGGTAGACGTCCTTTTGAACTTGCACTGCATGATGACATCATTCGCATGAATCACTGCTCTGCGTTACCCGCCCTTGTATCAATGAGGTGTTGTGATATAAAAAAAAAAAATAAAAAAAAAATATGACATTTCTTTCCTGATTTCTCCATAATATCCTGGGCCTCATTGTGTTCATGAATTTTCCGGATATCACAAACAGCCAGGCTTGCTTCTCTTTGGGAGACGATGCTACACAGATACCGTTTTGACCGCTGACAACATGAGTCATGATGGGATATCAGATGAGGTTTCAGATAATCTGCATCCTCTGTAACCGCGGCTTCTTATTCTGTACTCACTGTTCTGACCGGTTCTTGGCTTTAGTGTGTGCTATTTATTATTTATTTTTTTTTGCACCGCCAATACGCCTACTAATCAAGCTCCTTATCAGCGAGAATTCTTTAGGAGACATTCTTCCCATAATGCAAAGTAAATTAAAAAAAAATGAACCATTTGAATCCATGCAGTGAAGTCATGATTAGTCGTGAAGGTCTCTGTGTTGTTCCCAGTCAGGGTCAGAGGTCAGCTACATCAGCTAGTGTCACAGTGGAACTGTTAAAATCTAATTTACTCAAAGCACATGACTTAGTGTGTCTCTCCTTACCACAAGAGAAACACACACTTTGTCCAACTTTGTCCTACTGTAGTTCCTTTAGTGTTGTGCATGTGTTCTCAAAAATACAAATGCAAAATCTAAATTAAAATAGTTTGTGAGTTTCTAAACCGTGCCTGGCTTTGTCTGAATGCAGTGGGTGTCTTGTAAGCATAAAGAGCAGACGCTGACTTGCGTGTGTTACCAGCCCTCATCAATAATGCATGAAAACAGGAAACTGAGATAAGACGGGCTGCAGTCTGGACATGACATTTAAACAGTGTGACGTATTAAACACTGACAGCCAGTTTACTCAGGAGACAGGACACATTATCCTGTTGGCTAATTGCACGACTTTTAAATGTCTTTTTATACAAATCTGCTCAATGTCAGAGGGCCTTATATCTCTACATCTTACCAGGTTATGTCTAATTGTAATGAACTTATTCTTTTTTTTTTTTTTTTTTCCCTCGTGAAGGAGGTCTCATCTGCACCTTCTCCAAGTCTCCACCGTTGCACGCCATAACAAGCTGTCTATATGCCAACCTCAGGCTCCAGACTAGAGCCAAGCCCTGCACCCTGCAGCGTCTCTGGAGAGGCAAACACAAAGACCGACGGTTCTTTCATCTCTTTTTTTCTTCTTCTTCTTTTTACATGAAGGTTCAGCTCTTGTCTTAACCCCACAGGGTCCAAGGCTGGCCTTCTATTCAGGTTTGCGTTTGTGCTTGATTAAGCGGCGCTGTCTGCTGTGCCGAATAAAAGGATCATCATGAGATGACTGATGAAGATTTTGATTTTCAGCAGTGGTTAGTAGAGCTGCAACAGTCACTTTTGGAAGCAAAAATACAGAATATCTGCTGGTTCGAGCTTGTCCAGTGTGAAGATTGTCTGCGTTTCTTTTTCTTAAACTTGTTATCTTTGTTGTTTTTTTTGACAGTTGGACTCAAAACAAGCTATTAGAAGATGTCAAGTTGAGTTTCCAGCATATTGTCATGAAACTGCTGGGTCAGTCGGGGTCGCTGGGCTGCTCGGTCAGGTATAAATAGCGGTTCTCGCAGTGATTACAGCTCCCAGATGATTAAATAGTGTAGATTCCTAAAACTCCCGGGCTCCTCCTCCTCCCGCTCACTTCATCTATATTGCATAAGTACAAGTCATCCCGGCAGCATTTGACTCTCGTCCGCCGAGCTAATAACTGCTTATGAAAATTCCTCAGTGGCACATGCCTGTTTAATAAGAAGCCATTTTCTCCACATAGAAGAAGAAGAAGAATCCCTGCACCATCTAGTGGCCAATGTCTTTACATGCCAGCCAGAGTTTGTGTCTTGCCACAGAGACAAATTGCGTGACCCCCCCCCCACCGTGACGCAGTCATAACTAAATCAAAAGCTCAAATCAATGCAATAATGTGATTGCTACACGCAGCCACACTCCAAATTAATTGTATTAATTGAATGTGACTTTTAATTTCGATCCTGAAAGAGAATTTATGACTGTGGAGGAAAAAGGAAAGGCGCGTTATTCAGAGGCCGTAATTGACAGAGTGCTCGTTAAAACATTACAGATGGTGTGATTCAAAAAGAAGTGACCCATCCTCTTCAGGAAGCGGGGCAATTTGTTTCATCGTTTATTAGCGCAGCATGTGTGTGTGTGTGTGTGTGTGTGTGTGTGTGTGTGTGTGTGTGTGTGTGTGTGAGGAAAAGAATGCATGAGAAGTAAGAGTGTGTGTGTAAAAGTAAGGCCTCTTTCAATCACTTCAGTACCTCTTCTATCAAATCACTCAGTTTAAATGTACATGGAAAAGGAAGCAGGAGAAACCCGACACCCAGATCCAAATCTATTCAGCCGCAGAGCACCACACAAGCGAAATAAGCATCTAAAATGTCTCGGTAAATTCAGCAGACCGTATTGACTGCTCGTGTTTCCTGTCTGACCCCTATTGTTCGTATTAAGAAGCAATAAAACCCTGAAGTGTGGCCAGGATTGTGTCCCAGCCTTCAGTCGGCTTGTTGGTTTCCTCATTAACCGTGTGAGCCTTCACTGCGCACAGCTACTGCGGTAAGGCCTGGCTACGCGGTCGGTAAACCTAGAGCGGAAACAAGTTGCCGGTTAAATCCCCATCGTCTGTTGGCGCTCAGTCGGAGCTGACAATTTCATGGTCGGGATCCAAGAGGAGACTCTGGTTTTAAGGGATGAGTCAGGGATGCATCCACAGCTGCGCCCTCCTCCCCGGAGAGGTTTACCAGGTACAAGCAGCTGCTCGGGTTCACACCAAGTTGAAATCGGCCTCATTCTGTCGAGAGGAGAAGGCTGTTGAATATGTTTGAAAAGTGTTGCTTTTTCAGTCTTGTTGTGAAACCGGTTCAACCTCAATCTGTCATATATTTTTTTTTACCAGCTCTTTGATTTATCAGGCGCACGGCGCTCTCTGCGTCTCTTAGTGGGTCGAGTCGACTCCGTGATGAGGATCGTCGTTGAAGGGCATTGTGGTCCAAAATGATCCATTCATATTTTATTGAACAGGGTGAAACGTTTGTGATTATAAAGATATTAGACATTAGACATATTCAGATCTTTTACTGGGTAAAAGTAGCAATACAAAAGTGTAAACTACTATACAAGTAAAAGTACATAAGCATTACAAACAAAACGTACTTAAAGTGTCAAAAGTAAATGTACTTACTCTGCTTATGTTATTAGAATTGATTACAATTATACTGTAGTTATTCATGTCTGAGCAGCATTGTAATGTTGTCGCTGGAGGAGGTGAAACTAACTTGAATTACTTTATAAACTGATGGGTTGTTTAATCTGTACAAATGCATCATATTGTACGTTACCGATCATATGTTTTGTGTGTAAAATCGTATTATGCAAAGCAAGCTAGCTGTCAAATAAATGTAGTGGAGTTAAAAAGTAGTAGTAAGTACAGGACGTGAGTAAATTTACATTCCACCACTGGATACTTCACTTAAATGTTGGAGAGACTGAGAGACTGAAATAGTCAACGTTAAATGTGAACGGTTCAAAATGGTGCAAATCCTTCCTTTGGTTGCTATGGCAATAAATCCTTGAGACAATGGTTTCATTGTCTGGAACAACGTCAGTGTTTTGTGTGTATTTACCGCCAAGGTCTTTGCTAAGTACGTCTCTTTAAGACTCTTTAGATACTTCACAGCCACAAGCCCTTATTATCAGGCCCCATGTGTGCCGTAGGTCACGGCTGTAAAAAAAAAAAAAAAAAAAAACCCCCAAACAAACACATTACCAATACTGGAGAACCTGATGTCATCGTGCCGTGTTGTGATGAATCGCTCGCAATCTGTGTCACGAGCTTTTGCACTTCCTCTCTTCCGTTTCCCTGCAGATGACCGAGGGCAGGCTGTGCCAAGTGCAGCTGCTGGAAGACAGGAAGCTAGAGCTGCTGGTTCAGGTACGACTGCAACTGTCTATCTGCTCGGCGTGTAGATAAGCAGCTGCTTTGCTGAGAAGTTCTTTACTTAAAAGATGATGTCAGTGTTGTGCTCACATCGAGCTGTAACTGTAGGTTAAACGAAGTCACAGATATGTTTCTGTAATGTAATGATATACTGTATATGAGGTTGGCGAGTAGGAAGACCTTCCCTGGGTTGAGTCCCTGAGTATGTTCACTGCTGAAGTGTCCTTGAGCACAACACTGTGCATCCTCACTCACTCCTGCTACTGTCTGCGCTCTAATTGATCTCGCCTCTCTTCGGAAAGGGAAGGAAAACAATTTCCTCAAAGGATCTCTGACACGTTTATCAGTTATTATACACTGGATGTTTCCCTGATCCAACGTTTAACCGCTACATCTAAACCTTCCCCCCTCAGCCGAAGCTGCTGTCCTACGAACTCCTCGACTTGGTTTCCTCCCACTTCAACCTCAAAGAGAAGGAGTTCTTTGGAATTGCGTTTTTCGATGACCAGTATGTAAAATTGTTGAGTTTATTTCTTCTCAATGGTCTGAATATTTACAGCGCAGATGTCCAATACGCGAGTGTGAGCAGAATGCAGCTTCCTGACGCTTCGGTCTGTTTGCTTTTTTTTTTTTTTTTTTTTTGCAGTGGTCGGCGTAAGTGGTTGCAGATGGACCGCAGGGTTCTGGAACATGACTTTTTGAAGAAGTCCGGGCCCGTTGCCCTAAACTTCCTGGTCAGGTAATAATTCATTTTTTCCTCATGCAAATCGTAAGATCTCCAGCAGGGTGCACTACTTTGTTGAGATGGAGTATAGCTGTGAACAAAATGTCCTATCCTGACTGTCTTATGTGTATATGTAAATATATATATATATTATATATTATAATTATTTTACTGCACATCATCACAAACCAACACTCTAAGCAATCACTAGGCAGAGAAACGTGCAGATTGAGGATTCCCTATAATGACAGTGAGCAGTAATCTCTGTTTAACTTTTAAACTGTTGTGTGTGTGTGTGTGTGTGTGTGTGTGTGTGTGTTTGCTTTTATCCGTCTTAGGTTTTATGTAGAGAACATTACACAGCTTAAGGACATCACAACGGTGGAGCTATTCTTCCTGAATGCAAAGTCTGCTGTCTACAATGTAAGTGTTTTTTTTCCTCTCTTTTCTTTTGAAGCGATGAAAAATGATGCGGCTAGTTGTGTTTTTTGTTTTGTTTTGTTCTCAACAGTCTTCCTGATGATTCGCTGTCTCTGGACCCCTTGCGGCTCAGCAGACAATGGCCGCAGGGCACAGTTTCCCCCGCTCTGCTGGCTGGAATGTAAAGTAGATAGTCTAAGAAAAACAATTAAAAAAAAAAAAAAAAAAAAAAAAAAAAAAGCAAGGGTTCATAAGCAGAGGTTATTGGAGGAGATTTCTATATTTGGATCTAGAACGCATTTTCTGCGTCGTGCATATTTATCTCTTATGTCGATCTTTTATGTCTCTCAGGGGTTTATAGAAGTGGAAAGTGACAACGTCTTCAAATTAGCTGCAAATGCTCTGCAGGTTAGTGCTTTTTTTTAAATAGGCTCACGATCAAACATGAATTACCGCATCTAAAAAAATCAGCATGTAATCTGATTACCTGTATTATTGTCGTCACCAGGAGGCGAAGGGAGACTACACAAGGTAAGTGAGTGCATATTATCAGCTGGGTAAGAAGTATTTAACGGCAGCAGGGGGGAGGGGGGGGGGGAGGGGGGGGGGGGGGCGCAAGTTAATGGTGAGCTTTTAGCGAAGGCGTTCATTAGGTCACGAGAAAAATCAATGGCAGCGTTATGTGAGGTTTACCACGGACTGCTCGTGAAGCTTGCACCGTGCAACTAATGAGTCTCACGGTGCTGATAGAAGCCCAGGTATTGCAGAGGAGAGACTTCTTAGAGAGCAACTGTTATACCTGCCTTATGATATTATGCATGTGGCGATCAGAGGGAATACTGCGGCCCTTCGTGCAGGTCGCCACCTGGCTTCGACCAGCTGATGAAGGAAGATGGTTTAGGAAATACTGACATCTTTGTTCACGCGAGTAGATTCTTTATATTACGATAATGTGACTGTACCAGCGAGGACGCTGAGGCCACGCCCTCTGTGTTCCTTCGGGGATTTTAGGGAGAGTTAATTAAGCAACTTCAGCAGTTTACAATCCTGTCGCGATTGAGTTTGAGAGCTGGTAGGCCAAATAACATACAGGGTTCGGTGTCGTCTAACCAGAATTTTATTCCAGGAGTGCGGAGAACAAAATGTATTCAGATCATTTACTCATATAAAGGTTGTAATAGCACGGTGTACAAATACTCTGTGTTATCAACAAAATGCACTTATAGTATCAAAGTACTCCTTGAACGGGCCTTTTAGTGCAGCTGTTCGAGGTATATCTAATTTGAACTATTTGATTTGCTCCTGGGCAGTTATTCTTAGCACTTTGAATTGTTCAAAGTAACTCCTGCTGTCAGCAAAATGCACACTTTGCTTTCGAAAAGAACAGAACATTTGAAATATGAAAGTATTTCAAAATTGTACTTAAAGACGGTAATTACTTACCGCTGCTACTTAACTGACTTAACAAAAAAGAAAGAGGAAACATCCAAGAAGTGACGTTAAATAGAGATAGATCGTCCTCTCAACTTCCAAAACTGTCATTATAACCGTTTGTTCTTTCCGTTTCAGTGATGAAAACACTAGAGCTGACTTGAAGAAACTACCAACTCTTCCCACCAAAGTCCTCAAGGAACACCCATCGCTTGCATACTGGTACGCTCACGGGAGCGCTCATTTCAGATCTAACAATAAATAAACTGATTTCACTGATTTAAGTAGGTTTTTAAACGCAGCTAAACTGCATCCATACGGAATGATTTGATCTGATGCCGTGCATCAGTTCAAAAGCGTGAAATGGTGTCTTCTTTTCTTTGACATTGCAGTGAGGATCGAGTAATTGAACATTACAAACAGCTGAAAGGAGTCTCCCGAGGACAGGCCATTGTGCAGTAAGTATCGGAGAAAAAAAATGATTCAACACTTGTAATTAGACGATGAATGCCATTAAGCTTTAAGTACATTAATCTTCCTCTCACCTCTATTAGCCCTCCCTTGTCTCCGTCTCTCTCTGGCACTCCTTTTCTCATCATCTGAAAGAAATCAATAGCTCCTCCTCAGCTGCAGTCCAGTGAATCACACTGATTCACTGGACACGAGGTCAAATGTCTGTCTGTTCACATTTCCAAGGTAAACCACAAGAAGCGGTAATACAAAAAATGTTTTGTTGTTCTAGGTATCTGACGTTAGTGGAATCTTTGCCCACGTATGGCGTCCATTACTATGAAGTGAAGGTAAGTCTTCTGCTGTGATTTAACGGGGAAAACGACAGCTGTTGTGCCTGAAACCGAGTCAACCATCAAGCTGTGTTCTGGCCTCACAGGATAAACAAGGGATCCCGTGGTGGCTTGGAATCAGCTATAAGGGCATCGGCCAGTACGACCTGCAGGATAAATTAAAACCTCGAAAGGTAAAGATTTCCGGGCTGCTGCCCCTCTCAAATGGCTGCTGCTCTTTCTCTGCTTCACTAATCCGACCGTGGCCACGAGATAGCGGCAGGGGGTAAGGAGTGCTGCTGCTGCTGCACACATAGCGTGGTGATTCACCAGCTCCCGATTCGTGCATCATCTATTTCACTCCCGACAAAGGCCGGGCTTCGGCTGCTGCAGCAAGACGAGGCCAGACTTGTAGCGTCGGAGCAGAATCTCAGTCTGGAGAGCTCTCTCTCCATAATGAAGCTTACAGTGACTTTTTGTCTGTGAGCCAGCTTTTCTTGTTTCATCGGTGTTGCTTTGGCGTGTATTTGATTCGAGGAACACCCATGTGAGCGATCCGTCAGCTATGCGGTCCGGTCTGTGGAGACGAGGAGGAGGAGAGTTCAAAACAATTCACATTCATTTACCGGCACCGTCTCCCCCCCCCCCCCCCCCCCCCCCCCCCCCCCGGTTCTAGCACGGTGATCGCTCGACGTGGTGCAATCCGTCTCTGCCAGCTGTGTTCCAGAAATTGTGCAAGCAGCCGGGCCGTGTGCAGGCAGCGGTGTGCAGCTGGAGAGGGAGTGAGAGCTGGTGATGTCAAAGATAAAAAGGGGGCTGGATTTTTTTTTGGGGGGGGGGGGGGGGCGTTATAATGCATGTTCTGAGAATACCTGAGGAGAACAAGTCAGGAGCTGACAGGAGAAGGAACAAAGGATGTGTTTGTGTTGACAGCAAAGTTAGGGAGGATTCAATAACTTAACAACCGGGACCTGTGAACATCCATTGTACCGGTAAGTCTGGATACTGCACTCCTTTGTCCGGTTGCAAGTAGACTGGGCTTTTTGTTCTTTGAATAACATTTTGCACGTACATCTAGAATCAATCTCTGAAATATTTTTGCCGTAAAAAAAAAAAAACCGGGTGGATGATTGCCTCTTCATTGCTATGTTAACAACGTAGCAGCGTTGCGATGCAAAACACTCTGCAAAGCAACCACAAGTATATGGTTTACTGCGTCTGCATCTCGTCCAGACACACAGCGAGTCACTGACCCAAATAGATTGTTCATATCTGGCTGTTGTCAGTGAGCACCTGGGTGATACGAGGACGGACGTGATGAACCCGTGGAAAGCAGTTGCGATGAGTCTTTCGTCGAATGTCCCCTTGTGGCATTCTCAGCTTTCCAACACCTGCATTATTGCAGATTGTGTGCGTGCCGGGGGCGGCCCAGACTGTAATGACTGCTCGTGTTACTGTCTGGCTTTTTTTTTTTTTTTGAAATGACGGGTTAGACAACACACCTGCTCTACTAATCTTTTCTTTTTCTAGCACTTTATGCGATGTCATGACATCGTAACTACGGATGTGTTCTGGCAATAAAACGTGAACATTCACCTGAATTGAAGGCACAAAACGGACACATTTTAAAGCCATTATGTCTGGCCTTGCACTGGCCCGTGTGGATTACAGAGCATAGTATCCATTTCCCTAATCAGACATTTCTTATTTCTACCTCTAGCTTTACCAGTGGAAGCAGCTGGAAAACTTGTACTTCCGGGAGAAGAAGTTTGCCGTAGAAGTTAACGATCCCCACAGGTGAGATTCTTCTTTCTAGCTTTCTTAGCATTCATCCAAAGAGATCCTTTATATATCACTGTTGTTTCTATTTGAATTGTGATTTAAATAAAACTCCATTCCCAACCGATGATTTATTTTTTCGGGGGGGGGGGGGGGGGGGGGTGTTTCTTGCAACAGGAGAGCAGTAACCAAGCGCACCTTCGGGCAGACCGGCCTACTCATCCACACGTGGTATGCCAGCCATTCTTTAATCAAAACCATTTGGGTCATGGCTATTAGCCAGCACCAGTTCTACTTGGACAGAAAGCAAACCAAAGTAAGTGTCTGTCAAAACTGCATCACTTTTAATGCTTGCCTTTAATACCATCCGTTAATGTTTGGTTTGTACATTTATTTATTTTTTTCTTCTTGTGAATTCTTTTAGACTAAATTAGGAACAGCGAGAAGTGTGGAGGAAATTGCCATGGATCTCACGGAGCACGGAGGAGCAAAAATAAACAGACTGGGAGACGCAGGCCTGAAGAACAACTTCATAACAGCCAGCAATGGGAGCCTGGTGTCTACAGGTTGGTTATAGTTAGTTCAGTGTCTATTAAGTTCGTACTTTTTCTTAAGTTATCATTTCAGATCATATTCACGCTCCCAGATTTCTCTGACTAAGCTATGAAGCTATGTGTCGAACAGTAAGACTAATGTTTCACAGGTTCCGCAGACTCTGAAATGAGCGAAGAACAGAAGAAAGAGAAACTCTCTGAACTGAGAAAAAAGGAGCAGGAGATCCAAGATATTTTGGCCAAGAAAACAAAAGAACTGAAGAAGATTTGCCTGAGAGAGGCGGTGAGAACATATTTTAAAATTGCATTTCTTCTGCACTGGTGCTATATTTATTCTTCTCTAAACAGCCACATTCAGACAGCTGCAACTCCTATTGTCGAGATTGATGGTTTCTGCTGTTCACGTCAGTTAAAGTTTAAAGTATTGAGGTTTTGTGTTTTCAGGAGCTAACTGGCAAGCTGCCAAAGGAGTATCCCCTCTCTTCAGGTGAAAGAGCGCCACACGTCAGACGGCGAGTTGGCACTACTTTCAAGTTGGACGACCTTTTCCCTTACAACGAGGTCTGTATCAAGCACCTTCAAGTTAATTTATTTACACTTTTTTGGGGTTTAAAACATTAGTTTGGTGATTTTTCATTTGTTTTTGTCAATGAATTGATCCTATAACAAGTATATTCTGTGTAAAAACCTGATGTGTCTTATTCCTTTGTGCCCATAGAGCTCCATTGTTATTAGAACAACATTCTTTATGTTGCACTAGCTAGCGTTGTTTATCTTGAGAATCCACCAAGAGTGCGCTGGATTAAAAAAGATTATCCAACGAATAAACCCAGCCCAATGTTGGCAACCCTTTTTCCAATGAAAGAAATGCTTGTGCACTCACCAGTGCCGTCTCACATTGGCCTACAGTACAGTACTGAAATACTGACTAGTGCACCAATCTGCAGCTGAAAATAGTCCCCAACAAATGCACCAGTTACTCTTGATTGAGTAACATTTGCTCAAGACTACAGTACCTAGGGAAAACAGGTTATTCAGATAATTACCACTATTGTCTAGAAGAGTTATACTTATTTTAATGTCTGGGGTTTTTTGCTGCAGGATCCCTTCCTGAGGAACCTGGAGAGCAGATTTGCTCTGCAGCAAAAGATCGTGGAGGCGGCTAAGAAGCTCGCAAATGAGCCAGAGCTGTGCAAAACTGTCAAGAAGAAGAGGAGGAGAAACTGTCTGGATGCCATGCAGAAACTCCAGCAGATAGAGGATGAGATGAACCAGTACAGAATCAAGAAGGGGAAGAAGCCCACGCAGCGGGCCTCAGTGATCATTGCAGGTATGATGCATGTTGATCGGTGTTACCGGATTATCATTTAGACGCAGTTTAACAGTAAACATGGAGTTGCTTCCTCTTTTTTCCAGATGAACTTGTCCGTTCAGACTGCAGCTCTCTGTCTAGTCTCCCGCTGGATGACGGTGAGTCAGACGACACACATTCAACTGACCTTTATATCGTTATGGCAACTTTTGAAAGAGAGGGTGTCAGTTGTGTTACCGCGGGTTGCCTTTTGTATTCAGATGACTCAGACGGTGTCAGTCAGAGGCCGCGGTCACGGTCGGTCCAAGGTTCCCCTCAGCTCAGTCCGATGCGATCGCTGGGACCGGAATATGATGCGGAACGACAGGGATCTCCGAGGAAGAACCACAGCAGGTGCGGGGAAACACATTTCCTTCCTCTGGTCTGGTGCGAGGCGTAACGTGTTTCACAACTTTTTTGATTTTGTTGAAAAGCCGTTCTTGGAATGAAAAAAAAAAAAATGTAATGATTTGGCAAGAGACCTTAATATTTGCTGCGTCATGCATGCTCATTCCTTTCCTCACATCTCATCCCTTTTTTTTTTCTTTCTTTTCTTTTTTGGATCCTCTCCACACCCTTTTAGATTAGCTTTTGAAGGCCAGGATACTTCCCACTACTGCCAGAACCCAAGAGAGGTCTCCTCCACCCACAGTAGTCCCTATAAAACCCTTCCCAGACCTCCTAGAGATCCACACAGCATGCCTCCCACCCCAATTATGACCCGCAACGCCTACAGCAGCAGCCAGCTCAGGTGAGATCTGCTGCATTACCAACTTCTTTCCTTTTTTTTTTTTTTTTTTCAACACCCACTTTCCTCAAACCCCCCCTAACCCCCCCTAACTTTTAACCAAAGCCGTCATACAAATCCCTAACCCTTTTTATTTCAACTAAGAAATCCGGGAAAAAAAAAAATCATCCGGTAATGTATTTTTAGGAGACAGTTTAAAAGTTGTGTCCCTTCTCCAGGTCGGAGGGGTCTCCTCATTGCTTCAGGCATCGCAGCGGAAGTCTGGAGTCGCAGCCCCGGCTGAGAAAAGACGCCGACTCAGAGAAGCCCGTCTTCGTCTTGTCACCAGCCCACCGCAGCAACAGCACAGAGGTGTTGGAGGACTGCTCTTCTTACACCAGCCAGTCCAGCCTTGACTACTGCGGGGCGGCCCACTCCCACTACAGCACGCTGGACTCCCGAACCTCAACCATGCATCGCCTCCACAGGAAGGTGGAAGTGTACGGAAACACTGGGAGTATGCCCAACTTGGTCCAGCACCATTCTGGTTGTAGTTATTCATGTGAGAACTCCGCACACTATGCACCCAGTGCCTACTACGTCACCGGCTACCCCTGCCCGGACATGGAGCCTTACTCTAACGGTGCCTACGTGTATGAGAATGAAGTAGAAGGCCACTACAACGTCAACCCTTCCTACCAAGTAAATGGGTATCACGGACATGACAGATTCAGGACCTACAGCAGTGACCGGGCGGATAGTCTTTCCCAGAATCCCTACGCAACTGTGAGGCCGCCGCGGAACAGAGAGGGGCCCAGAAATGAGCTGTTGGCCAAGAACATGCAGAAGGCCCTGGTGGCGGAGCATCTGAAAGGCTGGTACCACCGAAGCAGGGGCCCCAGGGAGGGAGGGAAGGGGATGCTGGCCGGGTATGACTTCGACAGCGGCTCTCAGCTCAGTCTGGGCTATCAGACCATGCCAGCGGCGTTCAGCCACTCCAGCAGAACCACCTCCTTTTCATCAGGTGAGATGAAGTCCTTGAGCAGATTGAAATAGTCAAATGTATTGGCGTAGGAAGGAAAATATAATTTAATAACAATACACAAAAACACTCCTCCACCATGCCTTTAAAGAGCTGCTAACCCACCCAGAACTATTTTATTCTGGTAGGATTCAGTGGAGGGTTTCCCTTTGCTGTGCCCAAAGCTTTTCCGGGCTTTAAAAGAAGAGAAGGAGAAAATTAGCCACAGTTTCTGCCTCTAATATATTACTATTACGTTCACGCACTCAGTCAATACCGTCACAGAGCAACACATCTTTGTTTCCTGAAAGATGAACGCTTGGTGGTTGACTTACTGCTGATCTAGAAGGTAATCCCAGAACCTCCAAACTCTTTCAAACCATCTGGATTTAGAAAAACATATTGTGTGTGCAGCACATTCAAAATGACTTTTAACTGTTTCCCAAGTTGTGGAAATATTTCCTAAACCAGGTAACCAGGAATGACTTCTCTACTTCCTCATTTCAATGTAGACAAATGGTAAAAATGTTGTTTCAGCAACATTTACCTTTTCTGGTTATATGAGATATGAGATGCACAAACTTATAATTTGTTAAAATGGTATTAAAAGGTATAAATACATTTGAAAAAAAAAGGTTTTGCAAGTCTGTACGTTTTATATAATCATACAATTGTGAAGTTTCTATGTAAAGTGGCAGAAAATGCACTGTAATAACATATTGCCATCATGTGAAGGGTAATTGTTTCCTTTGCAGTAGTGGCGTTAAACTTGACTTAGGAGTGTTTTCGACAATTACCAGTGAGCTCCACACCAACAACAGCTGAGTGTGTTTTTGCCTTCGTCTTGTTTGCAGTGTCCTCAGCGGAAAGCACGGGCAACTGGCGAAACCAGCTGGCAGTCGGCCTGACAGAGTACGAAACACCCGACACACCTCAGTACGCACACCCTGGAGCGCCCGCCTCTCCGTACAGCCGCAGTCCCTCACACTGCAGGTGAGTGCCGCAGTTCACTCAATCTCCACACTGAGCTGCGGATGCAAGAGGAAGTGAGTCAGTCACAGACAACTGTGTGTGTGTGTGTGGGGGGGGGGGGGGAGTTGTTCTCTCAGTTGAATTATTAGTAGAATTTTAAATTGAAATGCTGATTGCTATTTTATGGGTACAATAATTAGCCTGCTCATGTCCCCCGTCGGTGCTCTATGGCAGGTACAGATGTCAGCGCCACTAATGTTTCCTGTAATGCATGTTGCAGTGTAAGTCCTTGTTTTTGTATGCTGCTCTGCAAAGAGGTTTTTTTTGATATCTTGTGTGACCTGAAACTATTGAGCTCATAAAAAAAACCCCTAACCACGTGGACCATCTCTCTTTCTTCCTCCATTTCTTGACTCGTGATTAATTAAATGCTCATGTGTGCAGATCTCCTCCAGAAAACAAAGTCTCTGACACAATGCCTAAAAAATCTGAGTCAGTTGAGGTGGTTGGCTCTGAGGCCACTAGTACAGATGAACCATCAGACAACTGTTCTAGCACTTAAGGGTGAGACCGAACACAGCGGGGCTGCTTTGTGTCGTGTTGACAGTCGTCTCCATTTTTGACATCCCGTCTTCATTCGTGTGTCACTCCTGCGTAGCTTATTTAATCAAACATCCATCCTTTTCTTCATATTGTGATCTGTCGTTGATTTTTTTTTTTGTATTTGCACAAATATGTGTCATTATGTTGATGATTTTGCACCTCACCCACGGCAACTGTCTAATCATGTGTTGAAAAGAAAGTAAGAAGACTAAAAGTGGACAGCGAGCTAGCGGCTCCATGCGGCTGTACTAAATTGCTAACATTAGCATGCTAACATGCTAAAATGCGGCTAGTTAGCATGCGCAATGTTAGCATGCTAACATTCGCTCGTGAACACAAAATACAGGTGAGACTGATGGGGAATGTCATTAGTTTTGCAGGTATTTTGGTCGTCAAATCAAATATTGGGACAAATAAAAGTTTTGACGTGATATATCAACTCAACCTGAAGGCTCCCAACATGAATGGGAACCTCCTGGTGGCACGAGAGGAACAGTCAGGGGATCACCGAAGATGGAAGGCTTCATCCCTCCAGGGAACGATGGATATCTGAATCAAACTTCATGGCAACCCAATCTATAGTTGAGCTATTTCAGTTTCGACAAATGTCCTACTTCTTAGCTGCTAGCATGTCTAAAAAAAAATGTGTCCATTTAAGTCGTGTTGCATGCCTTTTCAGTGTACCGCATTTCCATTTTCCATTCAGTTTTTTTCCACAAAGTTCTTTGTTCTCAAACAATTGAACTACAATATATTTGACATATTCTTTTCTCGCTGCCCGTGCAGATTTCACCTGGATGGAAGCTACATGAGCATCCACTGAAGAGGACCAAACCGAACTTTGGCACAAATAAAAGCCATGGCCAGCAGCACATGATGAGGGGATGGAGTGGAAACACAGGCTGTACACAAACTGTCGTTGCTGCCGTAACCCTTTCTTAGGAGATGTTCTGTCGGTTAGGTGATGGCGGAGTCTACGTGTTCGCTGTCCTCATGTTAAAGTAAACCTCTGGACACAGTGATGACACTCTTGAATGACTTTCCCCATGTGCCTTGGATTGGATGGATTATACAGGCAGATGAGAATGTGTCATGGAACTTTAAGATGTTGCACAACCACACTGGATTCAAACCCTATTGTGTTTTAAAGATGGAGAAAAAAAAAAAAAATGAGGCAACGTGTTTTTACCGAAATCCAACTCTGTGTATTTTAACAGGAACTATCTTTTGCCTTATACGAAACAGTAGGTTATAGAATAAAAATGATGTTCAACCACTTTCATCTCAGTAAAGTATGATCAAAAATAGTCTTAATTAAATATTACATCCACATTGAAAACAAAGCTTGAACACGTTGACATAGAGCAGACTATTCGGTGAATTTCCATTTCTTTCTTTTGTTAAACTTTCAATCAGAATGTATTATGTCAATATTGTTTATAGAACCATTTGTCTTTGTTGGTGGCGTAATGTGTTTTAAAATGCATGGTGAGAATATCTTTTTTTTTTTTTTTAAATATAACAACTTCTTTTTATACTAACAGAAGACCACTGCCGTGAAAACCATAATATTCATGTCTCGTAGTTCGTTTTCTCACATATTTGTACAGTCAGTGTGTAGTTATATGTTAGATGTTGTCATAAAATATTTTCCACTGGGAACAAGGATGTGAATAAATACATGTGTGACACATAGACGCCTGTTGTCACTTTCTGTGTGGCTGGTAAACACCCGGTTCGGGTTCTGCTATTGAGTTTGTGAGTACGCCTTAAAGGAGTAGTTCAACTTTTTGGTAGTCTGTATTTGCTTTCATATAGGAATAAGTTTGACGACACTCTGTCCATTAAAACATAGAGCCGCAGCCGGTTAGCTTAGCTTAGCATGAATACTATAAAAAGGGGAAGCATCCGGCCTGGCTCGATCCAAAGGTAAACATATTTTCCAAAATGTCAAACTATTCCTATGAGGTTTTTATTTCTTCTTTAAATACAATCTTCATTTTCAGGGCGCCAACAAATTACTGCTAGCTTTGTATCGAACCGCGCCTTGAGTAATGATCTATAAAAAAAAAAAAACTACAAATGTTGGTGTCCATTTCCCTGATGACAAATGACCTCTCCTGAGTCTATCTCATGTGTTTGTTGTGCAGCAAAGGAGACTTTACTCACCGTCACCCCACCAGCCCGGCAGTCCAGCTGTCCAGCTGCTGCTGTCAATCCCACACTCTCCTTTTGCCTGAAGCAACTGTCATCCCGAAAGATCCTGATGGCCAGGCCAGCTGGGTTTAGGGGCTGAAAGAAGAATGTCTCCCTCGCTTGCGGTGTAGCTTAAATATCTTCCAATGCAGTTCACAGGGTTTAATTTTAGACTCCACATGCGGCAGAGCCAAACGGTTCCCTGCTGAAGTCCAAGTCAGAGGCTTCTCAGTTTGCTCTATCCTGAGTCATAGATTGGACAGAAGTTATCCCACCTTCTGATATCGACAGAAGAAAGAAGTTAGGCAAATATGTCGAACAGTAACGACATTGAGGATCTCAATGAAGAGGACATTGACGAGGATGAACTCCTTGCTATGCTTTCACCGGAGGAGCTCAAGGAGCTCCAGAGTGAGATCGACACCATTGTCCCAGATGACAGGGTGCCGGTGGGACAGAGACAAAAGGACCAGACGGAGAAGTCTCCGACCGGGACGTTCGACCACCGATCCCTGGTTGGTTACCTCCACTGGGAGAAAGAGTCCAACCGTATGCTTGAGGAAGAAAGAGTGCCCGTTACTCTGCTGCCCAGTGAGGTAAGAAGTCTAACTTTCACATTTTTGGGCACGGATCAATTTAGAATAATACTATTTCTTTACAAACCATAACCCGTTACTAGTGGAACGTTACAGGCAGGATTTAAACAAAACATAGTGTTTGGAAAAAGCACAATTCCAACCTTGGTGTGATGTTGTTTTTTTTTCATCAGAACACTTTGAGGGAGGAAGCTGAGAAGAAACCCAAAGAAGAAGATGTGGAATATGAAATGATAGAGGAAGTCATTGAGGAAGAAGCTAATGGTACAGATGGAGAGGAAATAATAGAGATTGTTGAGGAGATTATTGAAGAGGTTGATGAGAGGGATGAAATGGACAAAGGGGTGGATGTGAAAGAGAAGGAAGGGTTAAAGTCACCTGTGAACACAGACAAACGTGAAAATACTAACAAACATGTAGATTCTCCAGACACCAACACAGAGAAAGTACCAGAAAACAACACAGATGACAATCAGCCCGTTTCGGACACGAAGCAGAAGAGTGAGAGCGTAGCCCCGAAACACAGCACACCACGAGTCGAAGAGAAAGAGGAAATTAAAACTACCGACTCTTCGCTTCCCCAAGAGGCCTCAGAGGAGCCAGAGATAAACGAAACCAATGACAAGCTCCCGCAGAAAGAAGAGAGAAAAATTAACAAATTAAATATTCCAAAGCTGGCCTTCAATAATATAAAAATGACGTCAAGACCCTCGGGAAATGAGACAAACTTGGAGTCGACACTCGACAAAATCCGCAACAACAACCCTTCTATCACTGAGGTGAACCTCAACAACATAGAAAACATTCCCAAAGAGATGCTGTTGGAGTACGTCAACGCCTTGAAGAAGAACAAACATGTGAAAACCTTCAGCATAGCCAACACCGGTGTTGATGAAAACATAGCTTACAACCTGGCCAACATGTTACGAGAGAATCGCGGCATTACGACTTTGAATATCGAGTCCAACTTCGTGACCGGAAAGGGCATCGTGGCCATCATCCGCTGCCTCCAGTTCAACGAGACCCTCACAGAGCTGCGTTTCCACAACCAGAGGCACATGTTGGGTCACCACTCAGAGATGGAGATCTCGCGCCTGCTCAAGGCCAACAACACCCTCCTGAAGATGGGCTACCATTTTGAGCAGCCGGGGCCCAGGATGGTGGTGACCAACCTGTTGACCAGGAATCTGGACCGCCAGAGGCAGCTGAGGAAGGAGGAGCAGAGGCAGCAGCAGGTGAAGGAGCAGAGGGAGATGATGCAGATGTACGAGAACAGTCTAAACCTGCCTCCTGGTCTACTTGAGATGCTCGGCTACATACCGCCTCTGGAGCTCCTGCAGGAGCATGGGCTCGTCCCGCCCTCGTCAGAACCGAGCGCCGCACCGCAAACGCAACCGCAACGGCAGACAGCGCAGCCGGAGCCTCAGAAGCAGCACAAACACAAGATCGCTCCCAAGCAACCCAGTGCCGAACCAGCAAACGCGCTGAGGGACGTCCAGCTGAAGAGGACTCCCAAGAAGCGCGACCCTTTTCTGGACCTGGACCCGAGGGATAACAGCCGACCAGAGAGGGCAAGTTTCCAACTGAGGAAGACTCCCAAAACGAAGGATGTAGGCAGTGTGCCGTTGACAGAGGAAAAAGCAAACCTGACTGACCTGATTAAGACTTTAAAGCCCGTCCCTCGCAGGCGATTGCCACCTAAGGTTGACGACACGCCCCGCGATCAGCTCCTCGGTCAGATCAAAAAGAGCGGCGTGGCCTATCTCAAATCTGTGAGTATCCAAGAATTTGTACAGTGAGATCAATCCAGTTGGGATCCTGCACTTAGGAGTACTAACATTTGACAAGTTCAGGTTTTTATTTATTGATATAAAGGGTTTCTATCGATGGTCTTGAATGCTCTCAAATCACAAGATTGCATGTGAATGTATTGAATTATCTTACAGCTTATGAAGTGTTTTCTGTAATAACTTTGCACTAGAAAACCCAAGTCATCTCTTCCTTTCTCCTTTGTTGCTGCTCGCAGGTGCCGCTCCCTAAAGTCCTGGAATCAAGTGAAACGAGTCTCTTCTGAAGCTGAAGCTGCAGCTGTTTGTTCTCTTCACCAGACTGTATGTTTCTTTTACACCTATCCTCTAATCAACTGTGCAAAATAAGACTGAACTATACTTTCATTTTGCATAAAAAAAAAATATTGTCTGGTTGTTGTTTAACTCTCGTGTTTGTTCTCAAACTAAACGCTGTTGTCTTTAGGAAGTCGGTAACAACAAAGGTATACAAATTAAGAACACCCTAAATTCAATCAACATTAAAATGTTTTGACCTCTTTTATCATTTGCTTTCGCCATTCATATATTTCTTAACATGGTGTGCTGAAAAAATAGATTTTTAGAGCAGGTTTGTTTGATTAAATGCTAGATGGTTTATTTTGGGACAAACCTGTTCCACATATTTGAATTTTGCTATAAAAAAAATCTTTGCCCGGGGATTCTTTGTCTTTCTTTCTTTCTTTCTTTTTATTATTAAAATGGAAAAGCTCATAGTGCCAAACTTAATGGATCCCCCGGGAATCATTGCAGGTTCTCTTAAAAAGGTACAGATATGAAAAAAGACAAATTACTTAAAGGGAGATAACTCTGAATCCTGAAAAATGATGCCGTGTGGATAATTAGTCAAACTGAATCCTATCCTGGAGGGAATATTTCATTAGCTCACTATTCAGCACCGTTATGAATCACTTTTCATTTGTTTCAGGAGTAGCAGCCTACAGTTCACTACATTGTTCCAAAGAAAGATTTAACCCAAAAAAACTTTATTTTGTAAATAATCAACGTCTATATATTCACACTGAGGAATGACGGCAACATAAATTAGGTAATCTTTATTTGTTTTATAGAGGACAGACATGTTTTACTTCCAGTTCTGTGATTCAATCATCACTTTTCAAGAATGAAAAAGTCACATAAAAACCGAGAATATATAATATATAGCATCAATATTAACGTACACTTTTTTTGAACTGCCATTTGTGACGGTAGCATGCACAAACTGCAGTTAATGTGCAGGTGTGGAGAAGTAGAAGGAAACGACTGATCTTCAGGAGAAACAGTAGAAAACCAACACTTAACATTACAGATTTGTTTGTTTTGATCCCAACAGTGAATGGGAAAATACTAGCATGGGAATTTAATTAATCTAATTAATAATTTTTACTTATTGCCAAAATTATTGTTGGCTACTTTGTATCCAGCAGCCCATTTTATACATTTGTGCATGCTATATTATGAGAATAAAGACATCAGAAATAACAAAACGTGTACATATCATGACATGTTCAAAAAATAAAATAAAAAATAAAGCTGCACTTGCCATTCATTTTTAATATTGCATAGCTGTGATCAGAAGGAATACAGTCAGGCCAGCCTGTATGGTCAGATATATTTAAACTCCACAATAGTTATTAAGTCAGGCCGGAAAACACCATTTCTGAACAAGAACCAAAACTGGTCTCAGATCAGTATTCATACAGCTCCTGACGGGACAAAGATGGCCGTTATTGCTGGTTAATAAGCCGGTAACAGTTCACTGGGCGTCGGGTGAATTAAACATGCTTCGTTTTGAGGTAGCAAACTGAAAGGATCCCATTTATTCTTTAACATAATTCGTTGTCTAATAACCGCATTAGATATTGTGTTTTTAGACATTCTGCTTTATTTTGCTAAAATATTTTTGCTTTGTTTTTGGAGAGAAAAAAAAGAATAAATTTGACACAAGAATGAACCTTTGGTAACTTTCGGTGCCCACTGCCGTTTTTAACATCCAATCCACGCGGTGATTGTGCAAATCTTGTTAAAAATAAAAGTTGAACTATCCATCTGTGAGTAAAGTCACATAAAAAAAGAAAGTATGAGAGAACAAAGTAAACCAAACGGATAAAAGAACAGGGAATGCAAACATCAGTAACTTTACATGTATAGAGGGGATAAAAAGTCAACACATGGGGGAGTGTGCTGTGGACATTTTAATTCAGGCTGTATGACACCGACCTCCCTTGGCACGCGTTTGGCTCGAGCCTCATTCCTTCAGTTTGCTTTCAATAAAATCCCGAACCTTGTTCATTTTCTCCTCCTGCTGATCCAGGAGATCCATGATGACGCCCATGGGGGTCTTCTTCAGCCCAACGCCCTGAATATTGTTCTCCAGTCTGTTCTTCATGTTGCGCAGTCTCAGAGAGGCGTGGATCAGAATCACTACAAGGAAAAACACAACGGCAACTTATTTGTACCATGCGACGATTATGACATAAATTCTAGCGCGTCTGAAAGCCGCTGGATGATTTTTCCTCTTGGAACACATCTCGGGGAAATAAGAGTAACAAAATTGCGACACTGTTTGCGACTCAGACTTTAGAGCAGGTGGGAGGATCGCCGTGTCTTTTATTCCTGTGGCAGGCAGATACTGAATGCATGACATCAGACAGTAAATGTAGTCCTGTCCAAATCAACAAGCCATAGCAACCCCGTCAACACAGGCGGCAGTGGGCAGGCCTCCCGGGAGCCCAGCAAGCCTCCTCGTCTATCCGCCACATTCGCTCTAACGATAACCAAACCCCTCAATTATCGAGACTGCTCCAACTGCCTGACTCAAAATGTATTTAGAGAGCCGTAAAAAAAATAAATAATCCAAAACTGTACCTCTGAACTAGAGCATACCTCGCCCTGTGGTGCCGATTGTATTTTGCAATCTGGTGTCATGAGTGAACGCAGCACTGTACATGCTGTTCAATCCCTACAGTGAGTCAGAATGAGAGAGCGCTCGGAAAAAAAAAGCTTGTTCACCCACAGAGAAACCTCAGCTATGCGTCGCTGTGTGACTCACTATCCCCGCTTACGGTCCATCGCACAGCATTAGCCAACAAGTGTTCGCAATATAGTGTTGGGGTCACAAGTTAAAAATTGTAATTAGATTAAACCGAGCGCTAAGTTAGCGGTGTGTGATGTACGTGTCTTTAATTTAGCAGGTCAAAGCCATACAGGGGAGGTATTGGCAACATCAGCAAAAACAAAAAAAAGTTGTTTTTTCATTCCATTGCGGGATTTTTTTTTTTTAAAGTAAACAAGAAAAACCCCGTGACTTACACAGCAACGGGAAGGTGATTCCAAAGATGAAGACCATGACGCCGCCACACAGCGACAGCAGGAAGTAACTGGTGACCATGACGACGATGATGAACAGAGTGGGGTTCTTCCTTTTGAAGTTCTTCACCATGGCCTGGTTCTCTCCGGCCCACACTGAACCCATGAAGACCAGGGTCACCACAGTTCCTCCCAGAAACATGCCCAAGGGGTTCAGGAACCTGCAATATTGGAAGATGAAAGTGGCATTTTGCACAGTGGAGTGAAGGCGTAGTATTAAACAGCACAACCTGGTGGTAACAACAACAACAACAACAGCAGCAGCAGCAGCAGCCAACATCCTGGTCAGCTTTGTCTTAACCGTAGGATGGCAGATGCCTGCAGAAAAGGCCTATACTCATGACTAGATTCTATTTAAAGAAAACTACCAAACCAGTTTGCCACGTGCAAAATCACCAACTAGCAGCAGTGATATGTGACTGGAGAAGGAACTCGAGATCCGATGTAGCGTCACAGATTTTCAGAAACATTCAAAATCCTACAGTTTAATATAAACAGAGTATCTGTACATTTGGTTTGTAATATGACCTATTTGCACACATTTTAAGCTAGCTCCAGCGTCGCTACTGACAGTTGCTGTTACGGAAAACGAAGGTATTTAGAAAGAAAACGCGTAACTAGTTTAACCGCTATAGGCCAAGAAAGCTAACGTTAAACGTCTAAATGTAAGAGGCAGCGAAAGTGTTACAGTGTAAAAGGCACAACAAATACCAAACGTTATAGAAATAGCCGTCATGTTGGGTGTGGACAGACAGGTATGCAGGCTGATTAAACACAGAGCCACAGATGCTATGTAGCTTGCCTCCGTTAGCATGCTAGCTAGGACTCACCCGACGATGAGGAAAACCACCACAGCGGCGGCGAAATAGTTCGTCTGGTAGTACAGCAAGTTACTGATCACTCTGTTGTTCCACTTTGCTAAATCTCCGAACTCGGGTTTGGCGAACCGGTCCATTCCGGGGCAGAAATCATCCCACGGCCTGAGGGGCGCGAGCTCCATCTTGGCTGCCATCGTCTTCTTCAACGTGGTGTGGTGAAGCAACGCACGAAAACAAACATACACACGCGCTGCGTAATATTTTGACAGGCCAGCTGATCACACCGCGTCTGAGCCTCGGTCCCGGAAGGAGGGGAGTCAAACAACAAAAGCCGTGTGTCTCTCGCTCAAGATCTCGCGAGAGTTCGGATTCTCGAAGAAGTTGTTTTTAGAGTTTTACAGTTGCGCCCTAGAATGCGCAGCAGCACCAGTAAATACAAAAAAGTGCGTTTAGATAGATAGATAGATAGATAGATAGATAGATAGATAGATAGATAGATAGATAGATAGATAGATTATTAGCAATTATGGTACAGGTAGATAAAATATTAAATATAAATGCAAATGCACAATATATACAATAAGAATAACAGAGTAAAAATATTAGATATACAAATGCACAATATATACAATGAAATGGAATAATATTAAATTAACTAGCTAAACAGAAGTGCAAAGATTTAACCAAACAACAAACTAACAACAGAGTAACGGTGTGTTAGTGTTGTGATTGATTTAGCTAACAACATCTAAAAGAGACAAATAGACAATGTAAGTTTATAAATAATAATGTAGACAGTAAGAGAAACCTCCATGGGGGTTGTTGATACACATTAAAGAAACAAATACTACTACATATAGACGTATATAATCATTTTTGTCAAAAGAAGATTCAGGAAAATTGTTTATCTCTAAATGTGTGTAAATCCTTAAATCAAAAATGAAAAAGTACATTTTTATTGTTAAATTACTACACATATGAACAATGAATACAGCAATGTCTTGCCCACCTTTTTTTTAAATTTTTTTTAATTTTTACACATAATCTGATACACAGTGTGTCTTCTATACGTTTACATATAATCTGATACGACACTTCCACCTTTCATGGCCAACGGTGGGGTGAGGAGAAAATTGAGTTAAAATATATGGTTTCCCTATATGGGCACTTTGGCGCTGCTGGGCGCAGCTTTGACGCTCATGAAACACAGGAGACACAATCGGGGAAATGGGACCGTGAAAGTATGGCGGATGCCGAGGAGCCGTAAGTCTCAATGGATGACAAAATATGATTTTTATCGCGCTTAAACCGGCGCATTGTATCGCTAACTCGGCATGCTTGAACCCTGTGTTACTCTCTTCCTCCAGGGAGAAGAAAAGACGGCGAATAGAGGACGTGACCGAGAAGTTAGTGACGAATGCTAAATAAAGGTCTCTGACTGGCAGCAGGTTTTGCGTTGCGACTGCTGGACCAGGAGGGACACGGAAATAGACATTAACTCAATAACACTCTTTTGCACAATACATCCGCTCACGCAGCGTATGCATTCACACACACAATGCACAGAGTCTGCAATGCACCAATCCTGCAGCCTCCAATACGAGACAAATCCGGAATGGCCAGCACATTGCAGCTGTGTGCAAGACCAACTCCACACTAACGTGTCATACTAATCCTAAACAGGGTTTGAGGTGTGACAAATAAGTCTGTAATGCATTCTAATATAAACTTCACTCACTGAATGAGACGCACACTAATGTCCCATAATGCAATGTGCAAAAAGGACTCATAGAGGAACTACTTTCAGCTGAAAACATAGGGAAGTTTAATAGACAGCGGCATGACACATGTGCATCTTGGTGTGTGATGGGGCATGTATTGTGCAATTTGATGTTGGTGTGAAACACTCCACACAGTATATTGATTTGTTATATTCTAGCTGCTAAAACTATACTTTAAAGATTATTATGTAGCCCATATTCTATGCAAGTGATACATTTTGCTGCACTGTCATCAGTTAGCCACATCTGTTTTGCTTATGACTCATCAAGAAAAAGTAATTTGTATTGTATGTTTTTCTGAGTGCATGTCTATGAGATGTTTTAAATTAAGAGTGATTTTCTTTTGTTTTGAAAATCTTTTAGAGGCTACAAGAAGAAAATATTACATAACAGTCTTAAAACGAATCCTGTGTGTTGCTGAATGATGATTATTATTATTATTATTATTATTATTATTATGATGAATGTTATTCTACATAGCTAATCTTTGTTGTGGCCCCTTGAATCCATCTCTCATCCTGACTAACGGGTTGTGAAATCACTATTGGGAGACTTTGACAACTCACCATTTTCACCGAAATAAGATCAAACCCAGGTGATGTTGACTCATGACCAACTTGGAGTTTTTTTGCAGGTGGCTGGGTTACCATACACCAGTGGTTTAAAAAGCAGTTTAGTTACTGTAATCTACCGGAATGGATGCTTTTTCATCTGTGTTCCAGCACATCACGGTGTGTTTTGTTTCCAGAATGGCTGTAGATGGCGGACACAGGGACGGTGGTTGCGACTGGGATGGCCGGTGGAATCACGTGACCAAGTTTTTGGAGAGACCCGGCCCGTTCACCCATCCCGACTTTGAGCCGAGCACCGAGGTACTCTAAAGGAAACGGAGAGCGTCTGTGACAGTGATATTTACATAAATCACGGTAGCATTTTTGTATTCTTATAATAACATTTATGTTTCTTTCATCTCAGTCTCTACAGTTCTTGTTGGAGACGTGCAAGATTCTGGTCATTGGAGCAGGAGGGCTTGGATGTGAACTCCTCAAAAATCTGGTAGGAAATATCATTTACCCGTTATTAATTAATGTACTATCTATTTAGATGAGTTCTCACACAGGCTGCTTGTGCTTTAGGCCCTGTCTGGGTTTCGTCTCATCCATGTGGTGGACATGGACACCATTGACTTGTCCAACCTCAACAGGCAGTTTCTTTTCAGGTAGGCTTCACCTCTTTATTTCATTTTTGAATTTTGAGAAATAAGAAAAAAAAAAGCAACATTCTCATAATATTCCCGTTGATTATTTACGCAACGCTTATCAGAGAACATAGTGCGACGTCATAGTGAGTTCCGGTGTGATCAGACCGCGTTCAGCGTCTCTTATGTCCTACACGTGTTGACTGCTCTATGCATTCATTCAGGCCCAAAGATGTCGGGCGACCAAAGGCAGAAGTGGCTGCCAGCTTCATCAATAGTCGCATCCCCGGATGTAAAGTTGTCCCGTATCCTTTTGCAGCAACTTTTACAGCTGAAACGTTTTAGTTTAAAGTGTCTCAACCACGATATTCGTATTCCTTATGAATTCCACGCAGCCACTTTAAAAAGATCCAAGACTTCGATGAGTCTTTCTACAGGCGTAAGTGTTTTTCTTACCAGGTCTATGCGTGTCGGCGGAGCGTACCAAGCGAAAACGCCTCCAGAGGTTTCAAATGCTCGTCTCTTTGCAGAGTTCCACATCATCGTCTGTGGACTGGACTCCATCATTGCCCGACGCTGGATGAACGGGATGCTGGTAGGAGAGGGAGAGATTTGAGTACACCCGTGCATATTAGGAGGGTATATATATATATATATATATATATATATATATATATATATATATATATACATACGAGTTATGATTGACCGTCGCTTTCTCTAGATATCCCTGCTGAGCTACGAAGACGGAGTCCTGGACCCCAGCTCCATCATCCCTCTCATCGACGGAGGAACCGAGGGCTTTAAAGGAAACGCTCGCGTCATTCTCCCCGGCATGACGGCGTGCATCGACTGCACATTGGAGCTGTACCCGCCGCAGGTCACTCCACCTTCTAGTTTCACTTTTAAAGATTCATGTAAATACGGTAAACAGCAGATCTTATGTTATTAAAGTATGAATGATAGTTCAAAGTGCAAAAAAAAAGCAGCACAGCGGTGACTTTCTTTGCATCACAGATTTTGCCAAAACACAGAAAAAGAAACAATGAAAGTACACATTTCACAGACAAACCTTTTCATGAAGCGCTTCAAGCTTTTATTTGACAGTTTTGACATTATATATATATATATATATATCCGCGTGCTTCACCCTGATTTGACTCTCCACAGATTAATTTCCCCATGTGCACCATTGCCTCGATGCCGAGGCTACCGGAACACTGCATTGAATATGCCAGAATCTTCCAGTGGCCCAAAGAAAAACCATTCGGAGGTAAGCTGAATGACTTTGAACACACATCCGATGCACATTACTTCAACCTTTCTGCCTGCTGTGGAGGATAACCACAAAGGGGGGGGGTGGGGTCGTCTTTTGTCTCGACTAGAAACCAGCTTGGACGGAGACAGTCCAGAGCACATCCAGTGGGTGTTTGAAAGAGCCCGAGAAAGAGCCGCCGAGTTCAACATCACAGGAGTGACGTACCGACTCACTCAAGGTCAACTTGTGAATTAAAAGGCAATCATTTATTCGACGCTAATGTGCCGTGTGAATATTAGTTTTGTTTAGTGAGAACTTTTTTTCCATCAGCTCTCTGTGAACGTGTGCTGGAACCAAACCGGTGACTTGTGTGTGTGTGTGTGTTTTCTTTTTTTTTTGTGTGCTGCAGGAGTTGTGAAGAGGATCATTCCTGCTGTGGCATCAACCAATGCTGTTATTGCTGGTATGACACTGAGGCTGGAGCTGTTCAGAGATGTTGGAAATATTACACAATTAATACAATTGCTGTTTTGGTAGAGGGGTTTATTATATATGGTACTTAAACAATTGTACAATTCACTTAATTTGATTTTACCGGGCGGCAGGCAAAGGTCGGAGGGGGGATCGAGGCGTGCCGACCCCCGGCATCGCTGACTGGCTCTAGGGAACGTCGAATGCCGCCTCTCTGGCGGGGAGTGAACCGGAGCTGGAGCGGTACCAACTAGATATAGTTGGGCTCACCTCCCTGCATAGCACAGGTTCTCCCGGAGAGGATCTGGACTCTCTATCCTGGACTCTATTCCGGAGGTGGTGGTCGGGGTGAGAGGCACCGGGCCGGTGTGGGGTTACTCACGAGCCTCGATGCGATGGAGAGGCGCTGAAAAGAAGTCTCTTGACTGTCCTGGAACAGCTGAACTGAGTGTGAAGCGGTAGTACAGTACATCCCAGTCTGAAGCCATGGTTCTCCTCCCGGTGGATCGCACCCTCGAGACAGAAGACGGTAGTCAGTCACTGCCCCTATCGAGGGAGTTCACGTATCTCGGGGTCTTGCCCTTTTACCCTCGCCTATGGTCACGAGCTTTGGGTAGCGACCGAAAGAATCGCGGGTCCGAGCGGCGGAGATGAGCTTCCTTCGCAGGGTGGCTGGTCTCTCAGCCTTAGAGCCGGAGGGAACTGGAAGTAGAGTCGCTGCTCCTTCGCGTCGAAAACCAGGACGCCTCCTTTTTTTTTAAAGGATTGGCGGACATGTCAAACTGGTGAGAGTCCCCCGGTTTAGACCCAGAAACACACTGGAGGAATTATATGCCTCATCTGGCCTGGGGACGCCAGGAAGAGCTGGACAGTGTTGCTGGGGAGAGGGACGTCTGGAATACCGTACTGAGCCTGCTGCCAAAGATAAGAAATAGCAAATGAATGAAAGGACGGACGGACGTAATTAAACTTAATTTTGTTCTTTGTTCTCCATAGCTGCCTGCGCCACTGAAGTTTTTAAAATTGCAACAAGGTTAGGAGCAAATTAAGTCTTTAATTTCTCATCCAAATTGATTTGTGAAGCGAACCTTACTTAGCATCCCATCTTTATTTTGCAGTGCGTATATTCCTTTAAACAATTACCTGGTCTTCAATGACGTGGATGGACTGTACACCTACACTTTTGAAGCTGAACGAAAGGTTTGTCACGCCCTAATCGTTTTCACCCCGTAAAAAAAAAACCCGACAGTAGCCGTCCTGTCGGCGGTGAAATGTACATGTCTCCATACGGAGGATAACTTTTATCATCGTCTTTGATCGGCAGGAACAATGTTCGGCGTGCAGCCAGGTGCCTCAGGATCTCCAGTTCCCTTCTTCTGCCAAACTACAGGAGGTTTTAGAGTACCTTACAGAGAACGCCTCTCTGTGAGTACCCAGAAAACAACATTTTGTAATGCATCTTCTGAAAATATAATGTTAAAATTCTGTATAAATGTGTGTTTTATTTTTTTCAGACAAATGAAATCCCCGGCTATCACAACAACTCTGGAAGGGAAGAATAAGACTCTGTATTTGCAGGTAATATACAATAACCTCTTTAGTATTTGAATGCCGCACGGCGTTTGTTCCCCCACGTTTCATAATAAGCTGCGATTAAACTACGGTTCCATCTTTATTCCAGTCTGTTAAGTCCATCGAGGAGCGAACGAGGCCAAACCTCTGCAAGACTTTGAAAGGTAACGAGAAGCACCGCTCCGATCGTCGTCAGTCTGTCCGGTGACCTGTAGCCGCTGACTTTCATGATGACATCATATTTAATGTTTGTTTGGTGTGTTTGTTTTTTTTTCTTCCTTCCCCTGATGCAGAGCTGGGCTTGTCGGATGGACAGGAACTGGCTGTGGCCGACGTCACCACGCCTCAGACGGTCCTCTTCAAGCTCAATTTCACCACCTGAACGTTCATTGCAGAGCGGAGGTCAGGCTGCATCTGAATGCAGGCTGATGTTCCTGGGACGTCGCGGTAGCACTTTTGATATGATAATGTAAATAAGACGAGCGAGGTCTCAATGGATTGGACTGGTTGTCATATGAATATAAAATCCTTTAATTAACCACATTTTTAAAAATTTTTTTTTTTTTATTCTTAACGGTTACTTCTCGATGTATTTGTCTCTGTTTTGACTTCTATTGTAGTTCTATCCAATGTCAATCAAAGGAGAGTAACGATGTGCTCTATGCTCTAATAAAGTTTTATTATCATGGTTGTAAAAAAAACAAAAATTAAATGTATTAAAAGCAGCTGGATTACACATACACATACATTGTTTTTTAAAACATTACTTGAAAGGAAGTCGATTATTAAGATTAAAATAAAAAAAATGGATGTTTTATTTGTTGAAATAAAAAATGTTTTATGTCCCAGACTTAAAGGGCTGGAGAAGCAGTATCAATCCTCTCCTCTATCTCTTTGTTAATAAGCAAATTGTCAAACTTTTTTCATTAATATGCATCGCTGAGCAATTCAAAATACGTTGATGCTTATTGTCTAGTGAGATCTAATTGAATAAGCAAGTTATGCCCCATGCGTCTTTAAGATGCATTTTCATTCCGGGTGTGTGAAATCTCACCTTTGCTGTTTGTCGAAGTGACAGCATAATAAATACAAAAAAAAAAAAATAAAATCTGTTTTCAAATATGAGCTCAAAGAAAACACACATCGAGTAGCTCGTGAGAACGGATCACGACTCGGCCTTCAGATGCAGTTTATCTCCTCTGTCCGCCGCGTGACAGGATGTCGATACTCGCTCTAAGCTTCTTAGGGCGCTAATGAAAGTGGCCGCATATTGTCCGGGGGAAGCAGATGGTTTCTGTCTTTGATTAAGTTTTAATTATCCTTACGGGAGGAGAAGCTGGTGGGGGCTTTGCACGTTGGAGAGTGTTGCGTTCACAGAACAACATATCTCACTCGCATCGCATCCCTTTGCCCCCGAAAGGTATACAGTGTCTCCAGGCAGAGGAGCTGAAGTGTGAAGGTGCAGCTTTTCACTGAGCTGACGTGTTGACTGTTAACTGTTAGAGCTGCGGTGTCATTTAGCAGCAGGCGGGCGGTCTCGCGACTTTTATTTTTTCGCGCCCCCCCCCCCCCCACCCGCTCTTACTCTGGATTAATTCAGAAAACTTTTGAAACTGGAGGATCATTTCTGCTGCAAACTTTTGCATCCTTGCTGAAAGGATCATTATATACATATATATATATATATATATATATATATATATATATATATAGTGTGTGCATGATGCCGATCCAGCAACTGATGGAGGCTGCTGCAGCGGCTCGTCGTGCATATCAATAACCCGAGCAGAGGTAAGAGGTCGAATATTTAAAGGATTCTGTTATTAATGTTATTAATGTAGGGATTTGCTGCTTATTCTCAGTTTTACATAATTGCAAATTAAATATTTATGAGTTTCTCTAGTATTTGGACATTTATTTTATTAACTTTATTATATATTTTTAATTGTTGAAAACAATCTGCAGATTAATTACATTATGTTTCACTTCATTTCATCTTTGTCCGGCATTAGTTATGTGGCACATCCCAGTTTTTCTTTGACTCATGTGAAAAACAACTTGTTTTTTTTTAGGAGGTAACTTTGAATACAGATGTGTTTACAGCTGAAGGGATAATCTGAGTCAGAAATGAGTGCAAGGACCCATCTGCCCTCAAAGTCGAGCCTCTGATCAAGCTCTTAATGGCATTTCTTTGATTTGCCTCGGTGAAGCTCAGTGATGCGCGAGTCACAGTTCAGCAAATAGATGTAATGATCTTATGAACATCAGGAGTCAGGGTATATATCAAGACGCATTTAGTATTCACTTTAGGGAAACTATTGGCACTGAATACAAATGTTTTTTGCTTTAAAGAAGTAAAACAAAATCTGCCAGGGTCACTCGGTAAGATTTCTTGAAATAAGATGTCATAATAAGCCTGTAATGCTCAAAAGTATCTTTTTACTTAACAAGATGCATTGGCTAAAAACAAGTCCCTATGAAATGTTACTTGTTAAGTGATGGTGTCTTATATTAAGGGATATTTTGACTAGGAATTAGACGTACTTGGTAAGATTTGGCGTTTTCTTGCAGCGCGTGAACCTCTTTGTCTGTGCAGGCGAGATATGAAGCGGAACATATTGGCTGGACCATTACGCTGGGGCCTCCTGCTTCTTTGTATAGTAGGCTTGTGCAGCCGGCTTGTGTCCGCTGGCAACCAAAGCTCCCGAGGACAGACAGGTAGGTGCGAGACCCAGCCAGACCGGTCACGCTCCCCCTGAGGGGCTCATTATGAATCCTGGTCACCGGTAAGGTCGCCTGGTGGAGAGTTCAGCTCGAGCAACAAGACTCATTAGAAACAGAAAATCAATATGGAGGACGTAGTGTTTCACACTCAGAGCCTGGTAGTACAAATAAAAATGATTTATGTTCATATACTGTGAGAGGGATTTGATAGGCCATGATTATAATGTTACTGTAGGCTATATGGCTCAAGTATCACTTATGACACAGATTGATGAAAGACAGCAGCGGTAGAAGAAGTATGAAGGACCTTTACTTAAAGGTGCAACATCAGGGATCAGGAGCAGTTAGATTGCCTCTCAACGGCTCTCAACATGGCCATCGTCTCATTTGCTAACGGCATCGACGGCGCTAACAGTGCAAACTACAGCCAAAGTGCTGGAAGAGCTAACGGTGTTTCCCTGAGGGTAAAGTTTAAATGGAAAAAAGCTTCTAAATTGTACTTAAGTACAGCATTTAAGTAAACACAACCTCCAACATTACACCTACGATTTGTCCTGATTTTAATTTTATGATCTCGGCTTTGATTGCGGTCCAATTTGAAAGCCTATAATTATGAATTGACCTTCCGCTCCTGCAGGTGTAGCCAGCCATGCGCACCGCACTTCTACATTTGCAGTACGCACACATGGGTTTCAGTTATGTTGCACCCATTCTATCGGAAGTTAAGTGCATCATCACGAACCATCAGCGGTGTGATAATCACCACAAGCAGCATGCACCGCCTTTGTTTTTGATGTTTCAGTGAAATGATGCAGAAGCAGGTGTGGGACAGATATTTCTGTTCGTGCTGTTTATTCAGGTCAATGCTCTTGGTTCTCCTGGATTACCTGCTAATATATTTTGGCATTGGAATGTGTTTTTCCTTTACTGAGGCATGAGTGTTGATGCTTTTCATCCACTTGGTGGTGCTGTAGCTTTAGAAACATACAAAATTGTATTTTTCTTTGTTTCTTTGGTCATCTCAATGAGTCTAACTAAAATACTACGATACTAATCAATTTTACATCTAAAATAAAACAAGAAATCATGACGATGTGAGTATAACTCTGCCACATGTACAACACACAGTGTAAACATGGTCATCTTGTCCTCTAAATTCTCATCCGCAGGGTCATTGCAGGAGAGGACAGGCACTTGTGAAGTGGTTGCCGCTCATCGTTGCTGCAACAAGAACAAGATTGAGGAACGCTCTCAAACAGTCAAGTGCTCCTGCTTCCCAGGACAGGTGGCGGGGACGACGAGGGCTTTGCCCTCTTGTGTTGAAGGTAATGTTAGTGGGACCCTCTTCTACCTCTCTTGACCAGAACTATCCTGACCATGACTGGAATATATTATTTGTGAAAGTAGACTCAGGTGTGTCAGTTTCACAAAAAAAATCCACTTATACTTAGGCTGGAAAGGACCAGAGAGTGGCACATCTGATTAAAATGTGTTTGTTTTTTTCCCCAAACAAAGTCCTTCCATCTAAAAAAAAGTGACCTTCGGCTGTGGCGTGTTTTTCTCCAGCATCCATTGTTCGTCAGAAGTGGTGGTGTAAAATGGCGCCGTGTCTAGAGGGGGAAGAGTGCCGAGTTCTCCCTGACCTCACTGGTTGGTCGTGCATCTCTGGGAACAAAGTGAAGACCACAAAGGTAAGGCCTGCATTCGTCTGAGTCACAGTTGCACCAAACGCTGTGCAAAATCCAATCACACAAAAATGGCTTTAGTCAAAGGCATGGTATTTATAGACGCTTAAGATGCGGTCATTCTGTAAATCTTCTTCTTCTTCTTTATTGCATTACTCTCGTGCAAAAACAGGGGCCGACCGACTCGTGAAACATTATATTTGTAATCTCTCCTTTGATGCCGAATGATTCCACAATCAAGGGTAATCACTGCTCCCATTGGCCATATCGACACTCTTTCTCTCCGCCAGGCACAGTTGGCTCACGCAAAAAAAAAAACCTCAGTTCTATAATCTGGTGAATGATGGGGCCAAGAGGACAAACATGAAATAAGCTGCGAACTAATACCGAACAGTAAAACCCATGTAATTAAATCTGACGGCCAAAGGAAAACCCGCTGCGTTTAGAAATGCACTTTCTTATGAGTTGCCTTTCTGTTGAACTCTTTCATGTATATAAGATTCCTGGGGGAAACATTTTACAGTGAAACAGAGGCAAGTTGTGCAGAATTTAGGGGGATCTATTGGCAGAAATGGAATATAATATTCAAGACGGTGTCTTTGTTAGCGTATAATTTACCTGACGCTAAGAATCGACTCCACAGAGTCCGCCGCGTTTCACAGCAATGTTCCTACGATAACCCAGAACAGACAAACCAAACTCTGGCCTTTGGCGGGGGTTTTTTTTTCTCGACGTTACCTGCAGGCCACCGTAGTTCTCCAACACGCTTGGAAAGAGAGAGGTGAGTCGATTGCAATCTGCAACCTCACTGCTAGATCCCACTGAATCCTACCCACTGGACCTTTAAGTAAAAGTGCACAAATACAGGCATTCAAATACACTTTGAGTACCAAGAATAAAAGCACTTATTATGCAGAATGGCCCATTTGCTAAATTTGCATATTTTTGGATTATAATTATTGATGCATGTACATTATGTTAATGTTGTAGCTGGTAGAGTAGGGAAGCTAATTACTTTATGCACTGAATACAAATGTATTATATATCGCTGTCAAACATAATGAAATAATCAATTAACAAAGAGCAGAGTTGTGACGTTTTGTACTTTTTCGTGTGTTGTTGTTGTTGTAGGTGGCGCGGTAGCACGACAGAAGCTCCATTTTACATCAGCGCAAGCCCGTCCCGGTCTGCTGCAGTCACCTCAACTAACTCCGGACTCTGAGGACACTGAAAGCCCATCAGATAGAGCAAAAGAACAATATAGATTTAATTAGATATCTCCTTGCTGCGCTTTAAACTGCGGGAACTCATTATTTTAATTTCCATTTTGCTTGAACACAATTTTAGTTGGGGTTAATCCCACGGAGTGGACAATCTATTAGCAGCTGACTTTAAGATAAAGCGACGCAGCGCCCTCACCCCCCCGTCCAAAAACAGGCAGAGCTGTGCTGCGACGTCTGTATCTTTGTCTCGGCGCTTTGATATGCCGGGCACATTGCGATGCACTCAATCAACGTTTTGGATGGGCCATGCTGGCAGACACTTAAAAAGAGATTTTGTGGATTTTTTTTTCTTCCAGGAGGCGGAATGTGAATCCAGTCAGTTCATGACTGTCTCCGCCGATCAAAGCAGAAGACCACAAATACTGAGAAATTTATGATTATGTAGCATTTGTAAACAATGCTGTCCCGCAGACTTACTCTGAGCTTCGTAAAGAGGTCAGATCCCTTTGGACTACTCCTTACCACGAAGAGGCATTCTCCCAAAAACACACACAGACACACACACACACACACACACACACACACACACACAGTTCTTTTCAACTCCACTGGTTGGACAGGCCACCACCTGCAATGCTGTGATGGCATGCACACAAGCATGAAGCTCTGATGCAAAACAAGGACTGTTTGAAATGCTAATCGTGGGGGAGAGAGGGGGAGAGAGGAGAGAGGGGGGAGAGAGGAGAAGAGGAGCTTCTTCGCCGCTGCGAGTATTTACATCATGCTTTTGTTTGTCTCTCTGCGGAGGAAACTCTGCTCATAGCAACGATAGGAAATATTGGAGATTCTCGGCCTTGAAGCCGCTAACAGAACAGACTATTTACTGTTGTTGCCGTTTCATCAGTTGTCCTTATTACATGAGTAATGTTCCTCCTGGACACCACCCCGATTGCCTCTCTTTTATCTCCCGAGTTCAGTCGCGCACTTTGCATTTTTACCTTTGCGATGAAGAGCCATTTCATAATAACGCCAACACAGAGACTGCAAATCATCCTGTCCTGTCGGAGGCATCAGGCTCGCATGAATTGCCTCACGCTGTGCTGGTTGGAATCAGATGAATTCAAAGCAGTTTGCTCAGCATTTACTTAACGCAATTATACATTACGGTCGTCTTGAGATCCTTCGCCGAGCTGCCGTGCGGCTCAAGTCACTTTATGCACGGCTTTGCTTTGTAAACATTTCAAGTTCTGATTGTCATTTAACGCTAGCGGTGTTGTGAATGTCAACAAAATCATTTTAAGATCCATATAATGATATTGAATGTGTTGGATATCTTAGAACACCCCCCCCCCCCCCCCCTCCTTCTCTAAATCAATCCCCTTGCAGTGGATGGAGTCGTACGCCTCCACATAACAAATTGTGATTTCTGTCGACGGGCTTCGTAACGTCGCCATTGCGTATCTGCTTTTATAAACTCATCAGAAGCCAGTGATGCAGCCGACGACAGTATTATAAACACGATCTGACAAGATCAGTCAGGTAACGCATGAAGACGGCGGTTCAACAGAGTGTTTACGAGAGACCTCGCTGCATTAACTTTGAGTGCTGACTTTTAAAGTGGGTGGAATGCGGGAATAGACAATCCAACCACGACCACAAACCGCCGCGTGGAAATGACCTTAGAGCTGAATGAACATCTCTCTGGCACAGTATAAGCTGGATTAGGGCGCAGCTGTTGGACTGTGTTTAAGATTTAAAGGAGTACAATGATCCTGTGTTGACACCACATTAATACAGTATTATTTCAGAACATACAGCTCTACCTTTTAACTGCGTAAATTATGAGATATATATATATATATATATATATATATATATATATATATATATACGCTGCTTTTCTGTGTTGGTCAGACAAAATATGCAATCTGAAGCCATCACCCTGGGATTTAAGGAATCATGAGAGGCATTTTAAATGATTTTTTTTCTGACAATATTTAGATAGAATGTTTAATCATCTTAATCAACGTTTGTTTTTCATGATTTGTGACGTTTGATCTGGTTCAGTTTTGGGCAACTGAAGCTTCTCTTTGAACGTGGACCGAGTCTTGTTAATGATGTCTACACCAACTCTGGGAATAAACCAACAAATACAAACAAAGTATTTGTGTAGTCTTCATGCTAAATGGATTTGAGATTGGTATATTGTTAAAGATGCTTTGCTGGTGTCTGATTTAACTCCTCAGGCTTGAAAAAGTGAAGTTTACACAGAGGAGTTAGATTTAATATAACACTGCAAATTCAACTCAAGAGCGTTTTTTTTTGTTTTTTTTGCTTCTCTAGAAGTCCAACAGTAGTCTTTTCCGCTATTCCTGCTCATTGAACCATTCGTATTGTACAAATATAGAGAGCTCATTGAAGTTAAAGGTCCCAAGACTGTTCTTAAAATCTGAGTAGAGCCGGACGGAAAAAAAAAAAGGCGTTGGAAAGAAGAGGAACTCGCGGAGCTACATTTCCTCTCCGACTATACAGAAGCCGCAGAAACGATGAATCCACTGGGAATTGAACTGGATAGGCTGATGTGTGACTTCCATACTATTACCATCCTTACACTCACTTCTGTTTTTCACAAACATATCGAGATTTAGATATATATTCGTATACTGCACACAGTATAAATAATGCACTTGTATATTGTTTGTAACCTGTACGGCCATATTTGTTCAAAGAAGGGATTTAGTTTTTTTTCAAATTCTCAACAAGAACTAACTTTCTGGGATAAAAGTTTGAAATAAGGTAAAAGTCTTTTTGCGCCCCAGTGGGATTTATGTCAACGACGGCAGCAAGAATCCTCAAATTTATGCCTATATTTCTAAAATACCATACTCACAACGTTCTTTTTTTTGATTTGTTTTCAAAGGAGCTGGTGTGACATTCATTAGGTGACTTTCAGATGTGTCTCAGATGGTTCATACACACACTCCTCAGCAAAGTTTAAGAAGTCTTTCAACACTGCTTGATTATCTTTTATCTTTAAAATAACCTTAAAGCCAGTCAAAAGAGCTTTATCTCTGCTAGTCTGGAGAAATTGCACAGAAACCCTCTGAGCACCTGTCACAATACGTGGCTTTAAAACAAAAACAAAAAAAAAATCATATCCTCCATTCAAAATGAAGGCAGCCAAAGTAAGGTAATTAAGGTAGGAGTTACGGGCTTCTCACTCTTAGCTTGAACATGTTGCACACAAGAACAATTCCTGACAGATGACGCAATAACAGATGAACTGAAGATGAAAGAAGTTCGCACTTTTCTCCATTCCATCCACAAAATGCAACAGAAAAGTTGTTATTTACGAAACAATTCTTAAGATTTGAGTTTCGTGCTTCGGACCCCTCACAAATAACACACTTCCCGGCAGCTTATTTGATATCGGTTTGCAGGTGATATGTGGTGGAGAACCTTCCCTCTCCTGTGAGTGTCTATTGGGGACAGTAGTTCACATTCACTAATAGAAAATAAACTGTCCTGGGGCACATGAAAAACATAATGAAAACGCTGCTCTATTCCCCTTTAACAACTTTCTCCTCATATGGAGTTGACACTTGTAATAAAAATGTAAACACAAATCTCCTTGTCGCTCTCTTTCTTTGTGTATTACTGTGTGTGTGTGTGTTTGTGTGTGTGTGTGTGTGTGTGTGTGTGTGTGTGAACTAAATTAGCCTTCTTTTACTGCAGGCAACTATATAGGCGACTCAGAGCAATAGACTGAAAGCAGTTAGGTCATGGCTGAGAGGTTTCATCTATTTTATTTTGCCATTATGCATACATGCTATCTCGGAAAAGATATTACAGTGTTTTGCTTAATTAAAACAGAGAGCTGAACAATTTAACAAACAAACATTAATTGGATGATATTAATGTTAACAGCTGCGTGTGATGTATTCGTATGCATTCATGCCTCATGGCCGCACGTTACACTAATGAAACAGACACTGTTTGGTTTCGGGGAGGAGAGGGCAACACTGCTCTGAGAATCAGACGTGTTAGTTTGATATAGATTGTTTAAATATTCAGTGTATTTCTGAAACAGGGTGAAAAGAAGTGTAATGGATCCAACGTTGGAATTACTTCCCCCACACAAGTGATCATTTCATTTCATTTAATAAAACAATATAAGGCCAAGTTATTCTAGGAGATGAATCTCAATGGCTTTTGAAGATCTGCCAAACAGAAGTTACTCTGCCTGACATTTAAAGATTAACATTATTCATATGTCACTTCTCAAACCCAAAGCAACTAAATATAAACATTTGAATGAAAAAAAAAAGAAAGATTGAAAAAGTGAATTAAAGGTGAATTGCGGTGAAGCTGCAGCAGACACTGTGTGGTTGTATTGTGTTATGTGCAGGACCATTATTTCTTCTTCTCATGGAGTCTTCTTCAGAGGTGCCGGACGGCAGAATGTGTAACCTTTGACCCGGAATCAGGCTAAATGTTTGTATGCCTGTTTCCTGTCTTAATGCTAAGCTAACCCTCCACTGGCTACTTCAAAGTGATATTAATCCTCTAATCCAACTCTCAGCTAAAGAGCCAATGACCACATGTGTTTGCAACATTAAAACGATCATGCTATCTTTTAGATGGTTGACTCTTTTCAAGCTCCTCTGAGGCTTGGCCTACACAACGTTCAAGTTTCATTGTTCAGGGGTGGAAGTTACAAATTACATTTAGGCCTAATCTCGTGACCAAGACTATACCATACAAATGTGTAGGCGTACTTTTTTGAGTATTTGTTAGTACTTTTAATCACAAGTTTTGTAAATTGTGGTTTATAGGCTATGATTAGCATTTTTGTGGCAAAATAAAACTAAAAAAACAGGTTTCATCTGCCTTAATCAAACAGTTGATTGAATTCCCCTCCCGGCCAACATGCTAAGTGGTCCAAATCAAACGCACCCACGATCTGGAGTCACCGACAGGTCTTGAGCATTTTAGCGTTTAACCACACCCGGCATGCACCACGCTGAAGTACTCACCGTGTGTCCTCCAGGTGATTTCACCTTCAGTGAGTTGTGTGAGGAACCTTTTTGCTGTTTGAGACCGCAGAGCCTCATTCAGCCCAAAAATGTTTAATAACGTTTCGGAGCTGCGGTCGCGAGGCTGAGTGGACCGCTTATACTGGACCGGAGAGGTTTAGTGGACTGTGGAGTCCCGGGAGCACATTGTGGAGGACTTTGCGGACACAAGACTCCCATCGTAAGGCGCTGCTCAGACAGGTGAGTACAATAACACACTCGGTTATTTGTTGTCACTGTACGTACAGGTGAGAGCGTGACCTAGAAACTCTTATGTGCGCGCGCGCCAAAGTGAGTTTCTCCTTCGCATTGATGCTTTCTCTGCGGAGTTTACAGTTGATGCATCGTGTCGGCCTTGGTGATGTTTAATCCTAATGTTGAATTTAAAAAGTGTTTAATTAATGCAGCTTAATGTCGTGGTGTCCATTAGTCTTTTAAAAAAAAATAATTCTGGTTTATTATAGTGATGCTGCTGCAGTAGGAAGGTGTATATATATTTATTTATATTTATAACTGATGATATGTTGTATGTACAGGCTGCAAAATGCAGGCTGCAGTCTAGAAAGTAATGGAACTTATTGTTGGTTTCGGAGGTAAAGGCTCTTGTTGCTGATGTTGCTCCACTAGGTTGGTAGGTCGACATTTAATGCAATATATTTTGCAGCCTGAAGGTGTTCTTGGGTTCAATAGTAGTATCATATTATCTTAAAACATCTAGTAGGCCTACTCTTTCAATAGAGTGCTGTACTTCTCTCTCTTTCCTATCACATACCCATGATCTAACAGTTGTGTATTTCTGCAGTATAACCAGGTTTTGCGGTGACTTTCTTCCGCATTGTATCTTAAAGTGAACCACGGATTTGTAAAAAAAACATTTCTAAATTTCCTCCAGAAAAAGAAACCATCACTGTGCAACATTTAAATGGCAGATTTACAATACTTCTGTATCGGACCGTCGCAAAAATATGTTTGAACCATCTTGATGAGGCTGACTGTATTCAAGTTGCCTGGGTGTCTTTCTTTATTGTGATGTCAGTGGTCAAATGTGAAAACTTTTGGAGCATGCATCCCAGGTCAATTGAAGTCAATAGAGCAGGTCTAGACCGCACTTCATCACGTGTCTTGTGCCGATGCGATCTCATTGGCTGTAGCCCAGCGATCGCAGCGCCAACGCCAATTCGCCCCTGATCTGGGGTTTCTTTGCTGGTGTAAATTTCCTCTGAACTTCCAACTCCAATATGACGTGCACTCACGCAACCCTTGTTTAGCGGCGCGGGCCCCTTCAGTTCAGGGTAGCCTAAGCTATTTTTTGTATTAAAGTGTCTTGTTTGGGTAATTGGGATTTACTGTCAGTCTCCATTTAAAGTCACGTATAAGGCTGAGGCCAGATGTGGCGAGAAAGGGGGAAAAATAACCGACAGCAAGACGCCACAAACGGAGAGGAGGATCGGACGCCAGTCGCTCGCTGCTCATTTCACGTCCTTCGCCTCAAAATAAAAAAATAAAAAAATAAAAAAATCCCCGGGCGCCTGTCTTGGGCAGCCCACTGCTCCCTGGTACAGGGATGGGTCAAATGCAGAGAAAAATTTCCCCCTCAACGGGATAAATATAGTGTAATAAATAATAAATAAATAAATAAAAAAGATGACGCTCACATTATGTCATTGTCTGAAACAAACAGTTTCTTGGGGCTGAACGCGATAGTATCCCTAATCTGTGTTTTAAGGATAAACGTGTAGGTGGAACCAAACTACTAGTCTGATTAAAGTTGTCATTAGCGGTGCAATTCCAACACATTTTTAAGCTTTTCAGAGACAAGATATTCAGCCTTCAAATTCACCAATAATAAGAGCACACAGCCCACTTCCTCAGCCTGGAGGCACCTCCATGCCTCGGTAAGTCTGTTCATCTTCTCCACAAAGCTGAACCATTATACCAAACCCTATTTTTGCATACCTGTACTTATTGTGTACTTTATGCTGCGTTGTTCACAATAGCTTGACAAAATGCAGGGGGGGGGGGAGCTCATCTTTAATTCAAGGCAGTCTTTCCCCACACAGAGATAAATCCTTTTTCCCCCACTCATGAGAGGAAGAAGGGGGAAAAGCCTCCAAAGTATTCATTTCTCTATTCGGCAATTATTTAGCCCTACCTATGTCGTCTTCAATTTCAGCCGAGGATTCAATTAAATGTTTCCTTTTTAGACTGTTTAGCTGATGCTCTCTTATACCCACAGCAACACTGAGTCGCTCGAACGGATCTCTTCCCACAATGCCAGCGTTCCGCCCCACAACATATGGCCGACACACACTTGTCACATTCATTTCCAAACAATCGCTCCAGGTTCACAGCAGGTCACACACCCTGTTCGAGTTATCCCACCGGGATACAATAAAATACAACATTTTGTTGTATTTTGTCTTCATGGTGCAATCTGATTCTATTATGAAACCATTTTTAGCCCTCTGATTTAATTTTTCTCTCTCACATTTGTCAGCACGAATATCTTGTACGTCCACGCAAAAAAAAAAAAAAAAAAAAACGCAACATGTCAGCCCAGTGCCTCGGCATCGGTCTGACATAACTTGATATAAGTGGGTGCAACAGACACTGTGCCGGTGTCATTGTAAATCTGTCTATGTTTGCTATGTATGATCAAGTTGTTATTCCTTTGTGAGGACCTAACGGCATGAAAGGCCTGGTGCTCTCTGCATGAATCATTTAGATGAAAGCCCGAGGAGGAGGAGGAGGGGGGGGGGGGGGGGGGGGGGAGAAAGGAGCATGAGGCACCTGATGTCAACTTTAATTAGAATCCAGTTTGGTCGGCATTACCTTGACTTTAAAATCTGAGACTCCTGCAGGGGCGGCGGAGACAGTTCTCGGTTACAGGATGTGATTAGACTGGGTAATCTTGGAGATTGCTTGATACCACAGGAAAAACCACTGCAAAGAGGAACTAATGGCTTTTATCTTGGTAAGTGTTTTGTGTACACTGTATGTGTTCCTCTTTGCAGTTATTTTTGTATGTGTATCCAGTGCAGATCTAGTATTCGTTAAAAGCCATACAGTTCATTTTATACACTACTTACAAAAAGGCATCTGGAGCATTGATCCTCTGTCAAGCAGATAATTACCTGTGTGTGTGTGTGTGTGTGTGTGTGTGTGTGTGTGTGGGGGGGAATCTTTTTTTTTTTCCTCGACGGGAGTTATTTCACACTTTACACCTTTTATCATTATAGCCTGTTGCTTTAAGTTACACCTTGATATTCATAGAAACAGAGTAGCGACTTGCAAGTGCAGAGAATGGAGCATGACTAGACTGTCTGAGTGTTTTGAATGAAATGTGTCTTCCGAACAAACCCATGGGAGCCTCAATTCCCAGGACGTCCGTGGTGCATCATAAAAAGAAGTCAGGGCACATCACCATCACTTGTGTCTTATTTCTCACTGTTCTGCAGCTTGATGTGAGACATCAGAGCCTAAAGCTGCAGGCCAGAGAACCACACTGAAGACTGACGGAAAATTAGATGCCCGCTCGCTTCCCATCTCGCAAATATTCTGCCCATTTAGCAATCCCATGTTGGACAGGAAAACATTATTTCAAAAGGCTTGTTTGAATTGCATTTTCTTTTATTCATGCAGCCATTTCTTTTTTTAGCGATTTTAGTGCAATGGGTGATGGACAGCGTGCTGTAATTATCATCTCTGTGAGGGAGACGGTGTGCACCTTTTTTTTGTGTCTCGCCACAGCTGATTTCACATTCCGCTGCAGCAAAACTGCTTTATATTTTGGGTGCCCAGTTATGGCTCAAGAACCGATACGGACCGCTTGTGATAACACAGCCGAGTGCGTTTTCAGATCCAATGAAATGTCGTTCACGTCTGCTTCGAGCCGATTGCCTGCATGTGTCGTCTCTGGTTTTTTTGAGTTTGGATCGAGTGAGTTTTACAGCGCCTTACAGGCCATTAGTGTCTAGATGGGGGGGGGGGGGTTGCATTCATTCAATCACACAGTACAGCAGTGCTTTTTGCAGACACACCTGAGTGCACCTAACAGACGACACATGCAAGGGCAGACTCACAGAAACACTGACCACATGCCATTCAGACGCTCACTAATTCACTATTGTTCGCTGACACAGCCTCACCTGGATTTCCAGTCCAATGTCCTCCTTCCTTCTCACTGCAGCTGAACACGGTTGTCTCTCCTCATTAAAGTCTCTGAGTCAAATTCACCAATGCATGTGTATGGTAGTGAATGGGGATGACAACTGCAAGTATGACGATTGCAACTCTGCAAGTTGACTCTAGTTGTCATGCAAATAATCCTTAGCAAGGGTTGTTTCATTGAGCCAAAGTCTCAGCACACTTCCAGCTTTGCTTGCGTTCCCTTTGCTTTTTGCGCTGCATTTGTGCACAGTGGGTTTCTTTCATGAGTCTTCCTAGAAAGCTGAGATTTCTACTGGGTCGGGGCTTTGATTTGTGTTCTCAGCACTCCATCAGCACCTTGTGATTTCATCACATACAAAAGCTCTCCCGAGTCTAACTTATGGGACAAGTCAAACTGTTATTTAAGGTTGTTTTTTCCCCCCCCCGGCTGTTAATACAGCAGTAAGTTCATCAGAGGTACTTTTGTGACCACACAGATTTCTTCTGTAAACCCAGAAATATATATATTTTTTTAAATCCAACATTGAGTGCAATGGACTTGATGCATGTTCTAGCAAAGAGCCGAACAACATATTCTGTAAATATGCGATTTAAACATTAGTTTTGTCACCACAGTGGTGGAATGAACTCCCCACTGACGTCAGGACAGCGGAGTCGCTGCCCATCTTTCATCCGGCTGAAGACCCACCTCTTCAGGAAGTGCTACCCTGAGCCTTCCACTCAGCGCTTATTGTTTTCATACTAGCTTGTTGCACTTATTGTATTCGTATTACTTATAGCACTAACTGTTTCTCTTGTTTCTGCTCTGTACTTTGGCTCTGAGTTATGCTCTGCTTCATGCTCTTAGATGCTTGTTTGGAAAAGGAAATGTACTTATGACTTCTGGTGACTAGTAGTTCTTTTGATTACCAATGTTGAATGCACTTATTGTAAGTCGCTTTGGATAAAAGCATCTGCTAAATGACTGTAATGTAATTTTATCTTTTGGTGCAGGAGGTGGACACAATGCATTTATTAAAGATGCATCCTGGAAACCTGTAAAAAAAAAAAAATAAGGTTTTGACTCTCCCCCTAAGGTGTAGTGGTGTAGTCCTAAAAATGGAACCAGGGTTTTAAAAGAGAGCTGTCATTGTCGAACGCTGACGAAATGAATCACCGGTTTATTTTAGTTAAAATGATCAAATGTCACTCGCTAAGGTACAATGGCAGATACCAAATATCACACATTTCATAAAAAAAACAAAACAATAAAAGAAACTTCTTCAAGGCATAAATAAACTGTGCAAGAGGCTATTGAAACGGAGGCTCTCTATTCCTGCTCCAAACATTGTCGACGTTGGCAGATCATTGGTCAAAAGCTGAGGCGAATTTATTTTTAAGTTTTTCTTAAAAGCGGATGACTACAATCACGCGTGTGTATTTTCATCCTCTGAATGGGAGAAGTGGTGAATGAACAGACAAACGGTGCATTTAAGGGAAGCTGAATATAGTGGACAGTGGAAAATGAATGAAACAAGCGTTGGATCCAGGGGGAAAAAAAAAAAAAAAATAATAATAATTTTTCCAGAAGATGGATGACACGCAGCGCCAGCAGTCATCCAGAGTTCCTCCTGGAATAACTTCCAAGGGGCAGAGGCTGTGAAAGCAATGGCCAGCATCCCACTGTGATACTGCATCAAAGCGTTGTAAATATAGGAGCGAGTCCCGTTACCCATTCATCTATGTACATGAGTGTTCATAGCTTTATACACCCAGAGAGCAAGAGTAACTACAGTTGATAACCTGGGTGTCTGGCCCAAAGATGCAAGTCTAAAAGGGGACGACTGAGATTTTTTTTTTTCCCGTTTGAGATAATTATGATTGGACATTTTACGCTTATTCGCTTCCTTGCCGAGAGTAAGATTGACACCACTCTCATCTTTTAACTGTCCGTTAAACGTGACGCTATGGTCCTATTATCCACCGCAGCGTGAAATTGCAACCTACATGATTTTAATAAACTGGCTGAAGTGAGCCTGAGTCGTCGCTAACTTTAATTGTTTCAATTGCTGGTCAACATGGTTTTGAAGGAGCTTTACCTCCGGATAAAACCTTGAAGTTCAGGTTTAACTTCGGCTCTCTATAGCCTGACCAAATATCCCCTTTGACACCACAACTTGTCCTCCTTTACACTTCCATTTTAGTCGGGTTAAATGCGTGAGATATAACGTGTTAATTAGTGAGCTTTTGGAGGTGCTTGTTGGCAGATTGTGTTACCTTTTTCGGAAAGAGCCGGGCTAACTGTCTCCAGCTAAGTTTACCGTTTTCTGATTCCAACTTCATATTTACCATACAGACATCATGAGAGTGGTACTAATCTTCTCATGTATCGCTTTTGGTAAGAAAGGTATATACCTATTTTCCAAAAATGTCAAACCCAATGGTCTGGCTGTACTTGAGCATCAAGGTGTATTTAGATACGATGAGCGCTGGTACTGTACCTGACACCTGTGAGGGTAGTGGCAAAGATGCACTCGCATTAGTTACAGGAACAGTGACTTTAATGAAATTTCAGCACATATCAGTCATATGTACAATATCATCTTTGAATGATTTTTAACACAAATAAGGCATTTCAAGTATCGAAAACAACCTACTGGTATCACGTTTTTTTTTTTTTGGTGAATCGATCCGTTTCGGGGTAGCTGACACAATACCAAGTTTCGACTGGTAAAGCCGTTTTAAGAGGTGATCAAAGGCATACAAGTACCATACAAACGAAAAATGGTAAAATGTACAGTATCAAGACACACAAAGCTGTATTTGCAAAACATCTTCCTCACAATTCATCTTCTTTTTTTCTTTTTTTTTTATCTTAACGCACACACATCCTTGAACTCGTCAGAATTTGGCTGCGTTGGGTTTTGTGGGTAACGAGAGGGACGGTCAAGACTGCATTCAGGGACTCGAATGATTGTTTTTCCACACCACCAGAAATAAAGTCCATGTACACAAGAAGAGGACAAACACTTCTGTACAATATTTTTCCTCTTACAATATATATATGTAAAAAAAGAAAAACCTGAGGGCTGTCAACTACTGTACCCGCTCGCCTCGTGTCCTTTTTGATGTATTCTTGTCTTGTTTGGCGCTTTTTGTCGTGAACATCTGTCCTACTGATGTCTGAGGAGGGACGTTAAATGCTCTCCAGATACTAATTCAAATGCACAGACATTCACGTTCCATCTCAAAGTTGGAAAGAAATGATGAAAATATATTCATTACAAGGTTATGATGAAGTTCCCCGCAGGCATCTTGGAGCATCAGTATTTTCAGTGGCCTTGAGCAGGATGTGCTTTATGTATTCTACATCTTTTTACACTTTTTTTTTTTAATCTGAGAAGTGTTCACAGTTCTCAAAGCAACAATAGGTTTATTGTCTTTGTGATAATTGGTCCTGTGACGGTGCTGAAACGAGAAGGAAAGACATATTTTAAGAGGATGTGAATATCACAGTAATTCTCATAAATCGTGTTTTTTTTTTTTTTGTTTTTTTCTTCTTCCCCTTCGCAAAGCTTAGCAATCGAGACAGCTGAGAGAAATGAATTAGCATACCGGTGTCCCAGTATAAATTAAGAGGCTGACCTGCAGATTAACCTTTCCACCGGAGGCGTTCCCTTGCATCCATTCCGCACAGTGTTAATATGTTGATGTTGTGTATGGCTGAGTGTTCTGACGAGGAAAAAAGGAGGAGGATATCGAGGGGTCAGTCAACATGTCAATTTGCAGCGGAATTCAATCGCGCTAACGACGCTGCTTCGTTGACGCAGCAGCGAGTGTCGCAGCGCAGACGTCTTGTCACCCCCCCCCCCCCCCCCCCCCGCGGTCAAGAGAGGTTACCTTACCCTTGTGGTTTTGATCTTGTTGCCGGCGTAACACATCCAGCCCGAGTTGTCAGGAAGCGTCTTGCATTCCTCCCCCTCCAGGCAAGGCTCCATCTCACACCACCACTTCCCAATTACTATGGACGCTACGGGCAAACGAAGACAAGAGAAATGGTGATGCAGGTGCCTTTCGCCCTAACAGAGTGCCAAAAAAAAAAAAAAAACCCCGACACGGCACAACACGGCGCTTTGCAGATGGACGGCCATGTGTCGTGTCAAAGGTGGCAGTAGGATTGTTGGCTCTGTGTGACACTTGTATGAGCTTCTGACAACTTGTTACTGTTACAAAACCATTACCTATTACAAGGCAGTTTTCTTTTATTAGATGCAGTCATAGGGCTACATGAGTGTGATGGGTGGAAACCGGGGGCTTTTCACAGAGCGAGTGGATTGGTAGATGTGACTGTGTGACTTGACTTCAATGCATGCCACATTTCTTTCCGCCAGGAGAGAAAATTGCCTTAAATATAGAGTAAGTAGACAGTAAATGGTTTGTAATGTGTGGCAAAGGAAAGGGATCTGTCAGAGTCGACATCCAGCAACCTCCTATTCCAACCCTGACCGCTCCGAGATTTCAGTCGTATTTGCAAAAAAAGGATTTAAGATAAAAGCTGCAGGTGAGATTTTTTCCTAAAGCCAAAATGTGTTTTTTTTTTTTTTTTTTTTTTAGTTGATGTCAGACCTCGGCACCAAATCCATTTCTTGCAAAGGGATTGAGTCTGTGTAGCAGAGGTTTGTCAAAGCACGCGTGAAACCGTCGTGAAATATCTGCGCGATACCTGTGATGTAATCAACGGCCGCTGTCCTCTGCGTCTCTTTGCTTATATATTTGTTTTTTCTTCTATTCTTCACTTCTTTACTCTTCCCTGAGGTGCGCTATGTTCAGCAGTTGTGTATGACTGTTGGAGCAAAGCTTACCCCTGCAGATACCTTCTGCTGTCTGTCAGGAACACTATTTGGTTGTGACATTATCCAAGGTAATGTTAATCTTTATCTGGGACAAGGCATTGCATGGGAGACTTAAGCTTTTATTGGAACAGATCTCTGTATCTTTACGAAACGTTTGCAAAGTAGTTTTGTCAGGATTTAACTTTTTGTATATACCGTGCATGTTAAGAAACCTTTCTCTTCCCGCTGTGTGGCTTGCATTCGAAACCACTACATTGTGTCAAAACCTATTATGCATCTATTTTCGTTATCCGCTTAAAATACTCACCGTCGACGCACGAAGGTCTGTTTCTGGTGGTTCCAGCCACCTTCCCCGGCAGACAGGAGCACTTGACCGTCTGAGACCGCTCCTCAATACGATTCTTATTACAGCATCGGTGAGCAGCGATTACTTCACATGTGCCCCCCTCTGATAAGGAAAGAGGAAGAAGAAGAAGAAAAAAAAACAGACGACAAACTACATTAGCTCGGCGTCTCGAGGGCGATCGATAGAGCTCTCTGAGAACATCTCAACTCCTCGCTGTGACCAGACATAGACCGTCGTCATCAGTGTTTTACTCGAGTACTACTTTTTCGGTACTTGTACTTTCTACGTCTTCGCTACATTTTAGAAAGAAATATTGTGCTTTTCACTCCTAGATCGATTGTAAGAATGCTGAATTTCTTGTTTAGGACGACTGGTCGGACAAAACGAGACTTTAGAAGACATTATCTCGGTTTACGAGAACGTTTTCTACTATTTTTAGACCCAAATATTATTTGATTAAATAACGGACAGATTCATTTGTCAGCCCACGTCTCCTAAAAATGACGTCCCCACACCGACGAAACATTTGCCGTGGATTAAGTCAAATTAAATTAATCCGACAGCTGTAGTTGCTGCTTACTTTTAAGGATGAAAATCTTACGTGATGACTGAAACCAGTGGGTTCCGAGCTTTTTGGCTGTCCACCCGTTATTAAAAACAGAGGCCCTTTTTTGTCCTGCTTCATATGCGAAGTTGTAAGCGGTTCCACCAAAAGAGACAGTTCCCCTCTAAATTTCTCTCATGGTTTCATTTAAATAATTGCTCACATTATCCACTATGTCGCAACAAAATGAAGACTTTTTTTTTCTCCTTTTACGAAGGATTTTGAATTGAGGAATTCTGGCAACAAGCTATTATTACATTGCAATACGATTACTTTAAGTAAAACCTCTGCATACTTCCTCCACTACTGACTGTCATATCCACGTTTTTTAAAAAAGGTAGTTTACAATACTTTTGTGAAATGTATTTTTTGGGTACCTTTTTAATGGCATGTATCTCATGCGTAATCAAAAATAACTGTGAAACATTACACAAGTGTGCTGCAAACAAGAATAATTGTGCTTTACACTCTTTGAGCGCGACCCCTGCAGCTTGTTGAATTGATGAAGAGATGTGTGAGAGCAGGCAGACATCTATTCGCAGGAGGAGAGGCCCGCTTCAGGGTTATCATGAATATGAACACTGGCTCAACCATGCAATTATCACCGAGCTACTGACTTCGCCCCGGAGGCTAAGAGGACTGGACCGAACGGACTCGACCCACCTCAACCGCTGGCCTCTCCCACCCACTGCGCTCAGACTCTCCACATGTGAGAGTTGTGCAGCGAAGGACCATCTGACAATTACACCCGTCAGCGCGACGCGAGATCAAGGAGGTGGCGGAGAGAGAAAAGTGTAGAGAGGGGGCAAAAAAAAAAAAAAAAAGTAGCCGGTATTTTGCCTGCAAAGTGATTTGAAGTAATGTTTGACAATGAGCTGTGGGTTTGTGAAATGTGTCATGGCTGGATTTGCATATATCGCTTCACTGCATTTTGAATATTTTGGCTTGTGAGGCCCGAGCAGTTAGAAGGCAGGAAAGGAAAGCCGACCGCAGTTAGAACAGCAAGTCGGTCAATCATAATTCAATCAATATGTAAAACCAAGTGGCAACATCAATTAGTGTTTTATTTCAACATTCCCTCATGAGCATTTAGAACAAGTAAACCCACGTAATAACACGCAGTACATAGTTGTAAGTGGATGTACAAATATTTTCATTTTTCTATACCTATACTGCTCTTGTTTTATGACTCATCCATAGCTGATGGATAAATGGATCATTACTGCTGGAATACACAGTATGGCAAAGTTGGAATCGTATAATTATATGTAACAAGTGATCGGTTAATTGATTAGTTGACTGAGAGAAAAACACTTTTAAACTCATTTCAGTCATTTGAGATGATATATATATTATATATATCTCAAATGACTGAAATTATACATTTTAGTAAAAATACCAAATATGTTCTTGTCCCGGCTTCTTAAATGTGACGATTTGTGGCTTTTACTGTGTTTATATGTAGTTCTAAATAACTTCAAACGCCATTATTTATTAACTGTTGGAACAACAACTATGGACAATTATTGTCATTATGGGCTAATATGCTAATTTGGGGCTAAAATGAAGTGTTTCTGTGATCACAAGTCAGTTTTCAGATGGTTTCGTTACACAGAACATTTGTTGATTGGACACTAAGCCACAAAGTGTCTTAAAGTCAGCGAGGACAGAGAGAAAGGGTTGAGTGTCCGTTTCTGGATATAATTGAACCGTGGTCTGAGCTCCTGTGAGGCTTGACCAACAGCGTCCCACTTGACCCGCTGGATAGAAGTGGGCTCGACTCTCTCTCGCTCTCTCTCTCTCTCTCTCTCTCTCTCTCTCTCTCTCTCGATTCTCTAACATCTACCACGTTGCATTATTTAAGAAAAGAATCATCTCCTCTTACGTCCGTAAAACTTTTGATAGAAGTCAGAATAAACTTGATTGCTGTTCATTCGGGGTGTGTGTGTGTGTGTGTGTGTGTGTCTCTCTTGCGCGTGGATATGCAGAACGCGTGCGCTGCCTGGTTGTAAATCTGCTCTTGCTGAGTTAAGTAACAATAAACAGAACTAGTGTCAAGGTGTTGATTGGATAAGGCGGTTTCAAGTTACAGGATTGATAGCCACATTTCCATACGAGAGGAGGAAAGAATGAGGAGAGCGTCGTCTCTTTCCTGCTTCTTGCCAAGTCTGTCGAGTTTTGTTTTTTTTGTGGGGGGGGGGGGGGTTATGATGACTTCTGGCTCTGCGTTTCAGAAAACATCAACAGCCTTTGGTTTAACTGAGAAATATCCAGATCTTGTATCTGGTCTGGGAGAACGTTGCCTCCTGTCTAATGCACTCAACAAAAGGGCATGTCTGCACAACTTTAATCGTGATGTACCAGTGGAAGCAGTGGGGCATCATTTGAAAACAACAGCCCACAGGGGTTTGTTCTTCTTAATGCATCTCCTTAATTGCATAAGACAGCCCTAGATTTCCTCTTTGATCTATTAAAAACACTCTCCGCAACAGAATTAACTTGCAATGCTTGTTGCTAGCAAACAGAGCAAAGAATCGGGATACTCTATATTTGGAAATCATCACCTCCGAAGAATACATTAAAATCAAATAAAAATGCAAATCAGTGTGGTATTTCCAGCTGGCAGGTGTACTGGGTGTCTTTTTTTTAATTTATTTATTTTTTTTTAAACAGAAGCGATGCAACGCGGTTGAGCATTTTTCAAGTTCACCCAGCCTGCGAGTACAACACGCTGCATGCTCCGAGACCCCATCTTTGCATTATGAATATTTCAGAGGGAGACGGAGAATAACATGGCTGGAGATGAACGCTCTCATCAGGTGAAGGCTGGAACCATGCAAGGGTATAATTGTTTTCTGTATTTCCATTTCCCCCCATTATCAGAGACAAAGTCAGCCTCTCACAATGACAGCTTCAGAGTGCGAGAATGTGTGTGTGTGTGTGTGTGTGTGTGTGTGTGTGTGTGTGTGTGTGCTTTTGTTGTCTCTCCAGCAACATTTTGACGGACAGGCAACAAGGGTCACACTGAGATTGTCCTCCGCGGGGTCAAGGGGTCACACCGAAGCAGAGGGTCTCGACTGGAACTGCCAACTGTTTTTGTTGCCACGCTCTGGTTCCCGCCTCGGTATCGCTCTGAGCCAGGAATCGGAGGCTGCGAGGAAAACGAGGTGGCCACCTTTCGACACTGCGCCCCAACAGGCCACATGCTCATTTTCTAGGCCCCGAAAACGCTGGAAAAAAAAAGTGCCGTGTTAGCGGAGGTTCTGTCGTTTGTTCTCAGGGGGATGATTTGTCGCCGTTGTTTCATTTGTTGATCTCTCTCCTGGGCAGAGATTTCGTTTCGTTGGTCTGTTCCGGCTCTGGAAATTGCTCGCTGTATTTCGTTTGGTCCAAATTGTCTCTTCTCGGTCTCATCTGCACTCGTCTGTCTTGGATTAAAGTCGCTGACCGAGCTGGGCTTCTACAGATGTCATTTCTATAAGTTAATATGAATTCAACAGTGGGGATACTATTGTTGCTTATGGTTCGGCAACATGGATCTCAAGTGCTCACAATCAATCGCTTGATATGAAACTCTATGATTATGTTTGTCTAACTTGTTTGACTACCGGAGTTGACGGCTTGTTATTGAGTCAGATGATGAGAAAATTGGACGGATCAGCTATTGAGGTAAGTTATTAATTCTTGACCTTGGAAACGGCAGATAATTAAAAAAAAAAAAATGACACCATTGATTTATTTGTGATGTTTCTACTTTTACTCACGGCTGAGTGCTTCTTCCTAGTCTGTATTTACCATTCAAACGATTATTCATTGTTATAAGTCAGATGCATTCTGATGTAGTAATAAAAACCATCTCACCACTTGGTCCATCTTCTGAATTTTCTTTATTTTATTTCCTGGTTTATTGTTATCGTATCGACTGTGTCACTGAGCTTTCTGTTGTTGTTATTATGTCTGTCAAAGCACTTTGTAAACTCCGTTTTTAAAGGTGCTCTATAAATAAAGTTATTATTATTATTATTATTATGTAACCTAGTATACTCACTCATGTACTGTACATGTGCTTCACCTGAGTGTTTCCATGTCATGATTATATCTCTACCCCGCTACATTTCTCAGGGAAGCGTCATACTTTTTACATTTATTTGATTACAAAATTTGATTTTTCTTACAAAACATATATGATTACCTTTCGTTCCCTGCAAAAATCTTCTTTTCATCAAATCATGTTAGTCTCTATTGGAGTCCTAACCTCTATTAATACCTAATAAATTCAGTTAAAGTATTTTCTAAAATCTAGTTTTACTTCTTCGTTGTGCGTTCTTGTTTCGAGTTCTTTAGATCGTTTGAATAAGAAACCAGTTGAAATACTGGAGTCATCCTGCGCTAACAGATTTATTTACTGGTTTTACCGAAATACATTTTTTTAGGACCGAATTATGGGCAGAATTGTCTTTTTAAGTTTAGGACTTTTGTTTGATTGAACTATAATGAAGTTGAACTATAATGAAGTTGAAGTAGCTCCACCTCGAGCAGTTACAATAGTAAAACGCTACTTTACACATTCATATTTTATATAAAATACTTTGAAATGAGCCATTGATAATGATTGATTTTTGATATTATATGTAAAGTTTATGAAATTTTAACGCCTACAAGTCCATCACAACTGAGCAGACTCCATCAACAGGATGAAGATAATGTGATACGATTGAAAGTTCCAGAGCTCCAGCTGCTAAACTGACCCAGTGGTGAGATTTTTATAACTGCTGTATATTTTTAATAAATCGAAGATCTCGAATCTCGAATTGTAAATACAAACTTGGAAGAAGAAGTCGGCCTTAAAGTTAAAGGAGAAATAAACCTGGTGGTGAGATTCTTTTGTTACCTGCTGTTTCCAAGGTTAAGAATACATAACTTGCCTCAACAGCGTGGCCTGTCTAATGATTTTCTATCATCTGACTCTATAGCAAGCTGTCACACTCTCCAGTGCAACTGTAGCATCTCTGCAGCTTTTTCACTGTTAGACAAACATAATCGAGTTTCACGTCGAGCGATCGAATGCCTCGTTTTTAAAGGCTTAATGGGTTGAATGTCTGCTTCCGTATTCCAAAAAATGAAAGAAATCCCAAAAACATTGTGTCGCATACAAATATGACACCAAAATGGAAAAAAAAAACTAGATTAAAATAAATTCTGGACACATCTTGAACCCATTTGTCAGTATTTCCGGGTCTTCAATTCAAATGTATTGAGTTATTTTTCTATTCTTTGCCCATCACAGCGTGTATGTCTGCAAATCGAGATGTAACAGTGTGTTGACAGTAAATAAATTGAATAGTGAAAGTAAAAAGGACTTGTGAAACATAACAAACCCTCTTGACACGCTACACGACTTCCTCTCACGGTTAGGGATGTGCTTTGCTCGAGTCCGCCGCGTGGAACGTCGTCGGAGCGTTTAACTGTAATGCTATTATCTACACAAATAACAACACCTGGCAGCAGCGGCGTCTCGGATGCCGAGTGCCGTTGAGCCGACCGGCCGGTCTCTGGCTCGATGAGTCACGCCGGGGAGCCAACAAACGCCGCATCGAAATCGGATGAGTTATGGACGGCAGAAGCCTCGACGAAAGGCGAAATGCTGTCAAATCATGCGTGACATGAACGCGCGTAGGGCCGACTCTGAAATGTCTGCGGATCTGCGGTTCTGCCTGGGCCTAAATGAATGTGAGCAGAGTTCTTGTGGGACCGGTAAATGGTTCTTCAAATGTGATGTAACAGCCATTGCGCAGCGGCAAATGGTCAGTCCGTCTCAATAGAAACGTCAGTACGCGATAAGTATGCGATGACTCGCTGTCTACTGTAATGAGACCAGACCGTGTGGTTCGTCTCTGGAGGTCCTGATGGCGAGTATATCTTCTGAATGGCGACGCTCTCTGCCATCTGTTCCAGGCGTTCCACACCGTGTGTACATGGAAATGTACTATATGTGCAATTTTACACAGGGATTCTGAACATTAATCATCGGAGTAAAACCTAATAATCCAAGTGAAATATGGATTTAGTGTACGACTGAAAGGATAGCGGTGAGAGCAGTCACTGTAACACTCCATATACAAACCAAATGGAAAGCCTAAGGGACTCAATTTAACAGGTAGCTTGTCTCTCGAGAGCTTTGGATACCGGTGATTGGCAGCCAATGGCACTATTTGTACACCCTGTACAGCATGTGCTCACTCTGCTCACACTTCTAAGCGCCACATAGCGATATATAGCCGCGTGGCATCTGAATACCGGTAGCTCCCTCCGAGCTCAAGAGTCCATGTCACACGTAAGTCCATGCAAATTCCGTGTCTGTACGACCTGCGGGAAATTATATATATATATATATATATATATATATATTTTAAATGGCTTAAAAGTCATTTACAAGTGACAGCGGGTCCTGATTTCCAAACCACAGCAGTCGGTGTTTTAGAGCAGCATGCCTGTCACCTTTTTTTAATGGGAAATGCATCCAAGGTGACCCATAATAGGCTCCACTCTCTCTGTCTCTGTGCATGCTCTCTGCAGACATCCAAGCCAGCAGGCTACAGCGAGCTCTGTCGCTGACAGGAGAAGGGAGCGCCAGATTAGAGGATGTCAAATTAATGCAGATGGAAGACAGTGAGAGGTACAAAACGTATGACTGCATGGTGTCAAAGTGAGTGACTATTTTTACTCTTCCTTCTGTGAATACATCTGAAGCCCCCCCCCCCCCCACTCCCCGATTTACTGTTGTTATTCTAGACAAACGCTGGAGTGAAAGTGAGTGACATATTGCTCGATAAACTGCGAGGCAAATTTGTTTTTGAGGCTGAAGAAAAATGCAAAGGACTCGTGTGTTGGTGTAAAGCGAACGCTTGAGTAAACTTGAGAATTCAAAATGTTTTGAGAATTAGCAGCGTTTGAGGGGAAGGGGGGGGGGGGGGGGAGCTTCAGATAGCAAAGGTGTCAACACTTGAGGATATTTTTCTCTTAACAAGCTGGATTTAATGCACGTGTCTTTCTGTTTACACGTGAGTAAGTGTGTGTTTGTGTGCATGTGTGTTTATAGGAGAGATTGCATGCGTTTGCTGGAGAGAATCGGAACAATTTGCAAAGCATACAAAACTACTATTTGCTACCATATAAAAATAAAAAAGTCACTGTCCATGACAATGAGAGCATAGAAAGTCTTGAAAAACGGGCTGGGGGGTTTTGACAGCGTGTCACACAAGGAGGCTGTGGGGTTGGTCCTGTGCAGCGGGCCAAAGATGGGTGATACCATTTGAAATGCAAAATGACTACACACAGAGAAGAGCTGGGTGTTGTTTCAAGATGCATGAAAACTGCATGGAACAGAGGAAGCAGTGAGTAGTAGTTTTTTTTTCCATTTGCATATGAGCTTTAAAGTCTCTCCTCTCTGTTGTCACACTCAACACAGGCTCAGGACAACTGCAAGTGTGGTCCTGATCAAGGGCATGAAACGCTATTTTGATTTGCACAAAAAAAATTTTTGGGGCTTTTATGGTGGAGATGTGTGGCTGGTTGAGCATGCCAGAAATTCACTGTACAACAGCAATAACACGGCAGCTTTCACGTCCATTAAACACATAAACAAAGGCACTCTATCTCGGCTGTCCTCCTCTAACTCACATTCACATCTGAGCTTTTTTGAAATGGAAAAATGATAATGTAAAAACACGTCTTCTGTCAGTGAGATGTCACTCCATTTTTTTTTTTTTAAATGTCAAGCTGTTCCTGTCCTTCGTTCTAGCCCTTTTCCCCAACTGGCAAATGTCCAGAAATGGTATTTCATATTTTTAGATCGCCCGTGCTGATGAAAGAGTTACATTCAGAGAGGAAGAAAAGGAAAAAGAGAGAGAGAGAGAGAGAGAGAGAGAGAGAGAGAGAGAGTGTCAGAGAGCCTTTAGAGAACAGCTGCCAGCCTCTGATGTGACTGCACGGCCTTCTCACTGCCGGACAGACGATTTACGCAGCGTGCCAATGTGCCTGCAACATGTAAACCGTGTATTAAATGCATAATACAAAGAAAAAAAGCTAAATGACCTTTCTGTGCTGGTGTGATGTACTCCGAAGGGTCGGCTGTGACGATTACGCAACACCTGCGAGCCGATAAAGGGAGAAATTGGCGGAGAGGGCTCTGCACTTCTTCAGTCTGATGCAACGGAGCCGGCTGTGTCACATGATCAACATTTTGATCACATCTTACTGCAGTTATGGGCGGTATAGAACATGTGTCATATCTTCAGCACCGACGAGATACAGTATCAGATCATATTATGATCCTTTTTTTTTTCTTCTACAGAGGCAGGACATGAAACGTTTCAGTCAATCCTGCCATTGTGTTGTTCATATTGCACAAAATATATTCCCCCACTTTGGTCGCCAACTCTCCCTTCTCTCCAGGAAAGGTAATTGGATCTTTAGTGTAAATATGCCAGATGACTTATGACACACCGTGGAGATATTAGAGCAGGGGAAGAAGAAAAAAAAGAAAAGCTGAAATCTGCAATAGAGCCTGATAAAGCCAATATTAATTACTTTGCTTATTTCTCATACTATCCTCCCCCCTTGGAACCAATTAGTAAGTTGAGATGCCTCTTTTCAGTTTAATGAGGTCTAAGTACTGATAATGAATTTCATATTCCTGCCAAGCATTTAAAATAGGCTTGTGGATTCACAAAGGCAATGCCATACGAAATGATCTCTCAAGCATTTTTCCTAATCGGCAAGAAGTAATTCTTTCAATAATAATAAAAAAAAATAAATTAGGCTATAAGGTCCCCCTTTTCCACAAGTACAATTACAGAGGATGAATTAATAGAAGTACTTTTCCTTCACACTGAGCCCATTTTGGGATGGTAGGATATTAGTCACATGCAATTGCTCTGAATTTACAGACCCAGTTGTAACTACTTTGTAATAAACGATGCGTCTCGCAAGCGTGTCGCCAAATCATCCAAATCTCACCGCGAACGGCCAACAGCGAAGTGACAAAAAAAAAAAAATATATATATATATAAAAAAAAAAAAAGCTCCTGCTCATCTCTTCTAAAGAGCCGGGAGAGCCTGAAGACGGCCACACCTTGAAAATCCTCCACAAAAAAAAGGGGACAAAAGCGCCCCCGTGTCGCTACTCTCCATTTAATGTGAGAGTATAGCCTAGCCTTTTACCTCATGGCATGGAACAATCCTCAGCGCGCATAAGAGAAGAAGCTCTGAGCTCCCTGATAGAACATTTACAAACAGCGGCGACACACAAAAAGCTATCATTCTATCAAGCAGTAGATTTGTGTTTCATGGGAAGAAATGTTGAATTAAAGAGGAGCAGTGCTCACACGTGAACCCACACAGGCTTGTGCAACCACTGACATCAGCAATTACTGTGAAGTGTGGGGATGATGGGATCCTTTCCATTGTGAGGGCTTGTTTTGATTCTCTGGCATGGGAACAAAAGATAAAAGAGGTTGGATTGATTTTTGTGTGTGTGTGTGTGTGTGTGTGTGTGTGTGTGAGTGTGTTATTAATCAAGAGAAATTTGAAGCGCTATCATTGTGCCGGGCTCAGCGTTGACGCTAGTCTGTTACCCTTGTAACTTCGGTGGCTTTAAGAGCGTGGCTTCAAAATAGGCTTAACCCGAGATTGAAATGTGACAGGAGTCCCGGTACGGTGGGATAAAGTGCTCCAGGTTTGCGGCGTTCACTTTCCTGTCGTCGTTTTAATGAAAAGACGTTCCTTCATTAACGCTCCACGACTTCTTCGCTTCCGCACAGGAGACACTGTTAAGAGAATACTGCGTTGAGGACGCATTGAGCGTTAAGGTCAGGGTGGACTGCTCTGCACGAGCGTAAGCAAAGTATCGTGTGTTACTGAACGGGCCTACCGGGACCGGGCTCGGAGTCCCTGGACCAGGACCTTCGTATGAAGGGACTGTAACATTTCCTATTGGAAAGTCACTCAAAGTCAATGCAGAGACAGTCTGGTCCTTTTCTATATCTGTGAAAAGAGAAGGAAAACAAACTCCGAGAGACGAGAAACGACTGAAAAGAAAAGCACAAACGCCCCCAAAGTGAAGCGAAGGGCCCGTTGTTTCATTACCTGTCTACGGACTTAAAAATAGCAGCTATTTATCAATATTATTTCCCACAATGTTTACATTTTAATTAATTACAATGAATATATAATGTTAAAACTGTATCCCTATTCAAAAGTTTCTACAACCCCGTTCTAATGCAGAGACACTATTCACAGCAGTGGCAGTTTAAAACCAATTACACCTAACACCGTCATTACACATTTATCAATATGAAAGATTAATGTAAAACATAAACTCAGTTTAGAAGCCAGTGATTTATGTATTTTGTAAAGTTTCTAAATGCTCTGCAGGCACAATCAGTTTCCAGAAAATTGTCTAATATGAGCCAAAAAAAACAGAAAATGCTTATTTGGTTTGCAGTTTTCACACAACAACAAAAAAAACAAAACAATAGTGTCTGTAATAGCGGAGCTTTGTTTTGGACTATTTCTGGATTAAAGCGAGCTGAACGCTTTTATCAGGACTCAGAGGTTTCAGAGTCAAGTATCCTTCAGCTATGAACGGCTGTCACAGCAACATATTTAGAAAACCGCTGCTAACTACTGAACAAAACGGGGGTCTTAAAATGTTGCCGACGATTCCCGAGAGCGTGCTCCGCTCCTTCCGCCCGACGGTCTACAAAAGATCAACCAACAATGCCGTTCTGAGGCAAAATGTGGTCGTTATTAAAAAGCAAACGTCTCTTAACTACCAACCTCCTTGTTATGCACTGATGATTTTCTTTTATTATTATTATTTTTTTTGGGGGGTGGGGGGGGGGCCAGGGGCTGCAGTTCATGGTAGCAGTGCTGTAACATAAATGTACCCCGTCACTTCAGTGGTAGCAGTATATTCCCCTTTAGCTATTTGGAACGGGGCATTTGGTTTATTCCAGTTCACTCTATCCTGAATCAAATAGTCTTATTAGTGTAATACCCTCTACTCACAGCTTACATCCTGCACAATTACAGGACTTAAAAGTCTGAGTTCCAGAATAATACATTGGAACAGTGGTTGAGTACAGCCCGGCTCCTGTACTGCTCTTCAACGTTGGTATCTTTTAACCCTGGAACGCCTTTAGAGACCTGAGGTCAGCGTTGTTAAAGCTTACACTTTCTAACGGATTCAATAAAGCCATTAAGTCCCTGCTGTTTTCCAAACTATTTGTTTCTAACAATGCTCTTGCGTCAGAATGTTTGAAGTCGTCGTTTGGAAATCCTCGTTTGCGTGTCGCAGCGAGGCTTCGGTTGCTCATTGCACCGCTTTGATCCGGACGGAAATATCTCAACGAGCGTTGAATGGATTGCCAAAAAAATATTTTGCCCTGAAGGATAATCATGGGTGGAATGTGCTAATGACCGCCTTCAGCTCAAATTTGTGTTCAGTGCTAATTGGCCACAAAGATGGTGAACATGTTGCTGATGTTAGCATTTAGCTCAGCGCACAGCTGTGCATACAGAAAGTGAAAGTCTCACAGAGCTGCTGGCGTTGCTTTAGCTTATCTTCTACAGTCATTATTATGATTGGCTCTAGTGCATGCTAGTTACCTATTATTATGAATAACACACACGCACAACCACTCACGCGCCATCGTATCTTTTGTCGAATATTCTAGCCCAAAGGAGACTTGACATTGGACAATAGCAACATGCATATGACCCAGCAATCATTACATATCTATGACAAAATATCAAAAAAGAAACCGTTTTATTCTAGTTTTGAACAGTTTATTTTTTAGTTCTTGTATATTATATTTATTTTTTTATAGTAAATGTAGAATAAGAATTAATTTTCTTTATTTACTTGTTATTTACTAAAACTAGAACCTGTCAGGTTACACTTTACATCCATGTCTGGTCCAAAATACCACCACTTATAATCCTTTTTATCCTATACACACACGTGTGTGAAATTGTAATAATTCCAGATGTTTATGCCAAATCTGAAGAACTTCCCTCCAGTGCGCTCCAGACATGTTGCATTCACAAGAATTGACCGGATGGACAGACTACCCAAACACATAACGCCTCCGGCCGTGCCCTCTCTTTGCTGCTGTGACCCGCACTTTCTCAAAACACCTTTTATTGCCTGTTTTATACTGCCATTGACCGCCTGCTGGCGTCCTCACTCGCACTCTTAACTGCCCCCGCCCCCCCACCCCCCCCCGGAAGGGGCCGCTAGTGATAACGCAGCTGAGTGCATCGCCAACCCCCCGAACCACTACACTCTGTGTCTGGAGACCCATCGGGGCGGAAATAGTGTCTTGTATTCGTTCAATCACACCACACAGCAGTGATCGTTGAAGACACACCTGGTGCAGATCTGCACTCTACTGAGTGCAGCTTTCTACAGTACTTACACTGGACCGCTTCTTTGAACAGAGGTATATTTCCGGGTATGGCCATCAGAAGAACTTGCCCGGAGCCCGTCCTTCACTCAACACATTGTTAGAGGGCCGCCTCTCTCTGTAGGCCCCCCCACCCCCCCCCACACACACACACACACACACACACCACCACCCACCCCACCCCGCAAGGGCCCAAGTACAACCGCACTGCCTGCACCGTCTTTATTAACTCCGCTGATGTTCATAAATTGTAAAACAAATGTTGTACATATAGACAATATATTGTCTATAGTATGTTCTAAGGCGTTTACAGGCAATGCTATTTTAATTTAGTTTGAAAAAAAACAACCGTGACCCCCCCGCCAACACTGCGATATGTATCGAGCTGTGAACTTCGCCTGCAGTTAACACCCCTCTTATTAATGCTTAGGGATTCTAGAGAAGAAACAGCTGCTGTAGTCAGCTGGTGTAGTCTTAAGAGAAATAAAAAAAAAAAAAAAGAAAGCTGGCTAATTAATTAAGCTGTGGGCCAGATGAATTCATTTTGCATATAAGCGTTGTGACCACAAACCATAGCCCCTGCGCAGAATTGGCTGAAAGACCTCAATTAAACATGCCGTTTAAACAAATATCCACAAGCTTAGAGGAGCTCTCTCTCTCATGAATAAGTCATAGTCTGAAGGAGGAAATAAATGAGAAATACTGAAATATGTAAAACCGATTTGTAGCTGTGAGCATACAGTAATAATTAGGCCACTGATTGTCCTTAGATTCATTTACTTAAATATGTATTTTTCTTTCAGGGCGAACCAAGGAAATGACATGAATAGTTTATTTCTGGTAAAATATACCAGCCTTGCCTCTCCTTACCACAGAACCAATAAAGCAAATGAAATCCACTTTGAAGGCTGCAGAGGAAGTTTGCTGGTGTTTCACAGAGTTGGTCAGGGGTCCTTCGGCGTCTCAGTTGCATGTGTAACAACGTCGGGACAAAGCGGGTTTGCTGAGCTCCAGATGTGGAGAGGCCTCGGGCTGAGGCTGCACGCCACTTCCCATTGGCACTGCAGCGGAGCAGCAATGACACTAGCGAGAGCATGGTTGAGAGGAGGTCTACGGGAGGGGTGGAGGAAGATGTATGTCAAAAAAATAATGTGCCTCCAGGATGCATTATATAAGGCTATTAAATCGTCAGTGTCTAAAACCGTGCACAGAGGATACAACCTTTTGTTTGTGACAGCCCGAAAATCCATTTTTCATGTTTGTTTCATTGTGAGCTTTACCAGCGAGTGGTTTCTTTTGTTGGAGTGCATTGGAGGAAGGAAAAAAAAAATCATCCTCTACTCCTCATTAAAGCTCCTGAAGGGGGAGACTTGAGGGATTTAAATGGTATTTTCACTCTGGAAAGAGATACTCCCATATTCTTGAAGAAAACTTTTGCTTAACATTGAAATTACATCCGTGTTGAAAAGTAGACCGAGGAGGGAGGGATACTCGGCGGCTATAGAGGACTATCATAGCAGTGTGATGCGAGAGGAAGACAGTGAAACGGATATCACACAGAGTAAAGTATTTATGACTTAAGGCTGAATAAATTATAAGATACTGTGGATACTTACAAGTGAGTTACTTCTGCTTTTATCCCTGCTTCTGCCGCTCTGAATAGCTTATCTCGTTGTGCTTGTTCACTCGCAGCTACACATTTTTACAGCAACCACTAGGCAAGAGATTAGTGTTGAGAATAGATGACCTTCCGTTTATGAACGGGTTGACCCCACAAAGCCGACCGTTGGTGGGAGTAAGCAAGGAGCAAGGCCACCGCTGGCAGCCGCTATACTTTTTTTTTTTTTTGTCTCTGTTATCACCCGCACATGATGCACTGCATCACCAATGGCAGGATTTCTTGCAGGGGAAAATAGACTGCTGCTCCACACATTCAATGCACCTTTTGTCCTCTCTGCAGTGAGCATTACATTTCAGTCTTTACCAAACATCATGCAAGAGCTGAGATGTTAATCCTGACGGTGCAATTTGTCTCACCTGCGAAATAATTTTGTCTCACGCTGGATTAAGTTTCAAAATCGATGCGAGTGGGACTTTATTTTTCCGTTTAGCAAGTCGATGTTTTATATAAGGAGAATTCTCCTTCCGCGGTTTCCTTCTGGACATGTCCAGGAGGGTTGAGGAATGCATGACCCCTAAAGAAACGTCTCTGCCCGGCACTTTACCGACGCACCAAACAAACGCAATATTTTCTCTTTTGTGCACGGTTCACGCTCTTTGCACCAAATAAATACAGCACCTCCATGAATCATACTGCAGAATGCAACGCCGTTTGTACCAGGAAGGCAGAGAACAGCCGTAAGCATATCTACCAGAGTGGCAGGCAGCAATCTGTAAGTAGACCCGGGAAGACGGCCCGCATTGTCCGAATCACTGAGCACACGCTGGCACCTACTCAAGGGTCGTCCAGCTAATGGACTCCTGGACACGTAGTCTTTGCAATAAGGCTGTCAATATCTTAGTGCACGAGTGGAACAGTTGCTTATATGCTGTCAAAAGCAATTATCGCTGAGTTGTTGGTTTTTTGGATGGAGCCACGCAATGCTGTAATCTGTAATCTTACTTTCTCGAATGCCGTTTCACACTACAGGTGTTTTTATTTGCCAGCTAAAAAATGTGTAGAGCTTGTGTGTGTGTGTGTGTGTGTGTGTGTGTTGACAGGGTCTGAACATCAGGTCACACTTTGTCTGTTTCCAAACAGCGCGATTGACTTAGCTTTCTAAACAACATCCTCCAATAGATCTAAATTTCTATTGGCAAGGACAAAGCCGATCCCTCTGGCCTCTGTAATCTCGATTTCCGCTGGTAATACCGGTCTCCGTGAACTTGTGGCATTTCGCTGCCTTTAATGATTGGCCCAATGGTCTGCAACCAATGGCCTCCTTGCCACCAATTCATGACCCGTCAACCCCAATCCTCCCACCAATCCAACAGGCACACGGCACACGGCACAGAACAAATGTCCCGGTGTCAGAATCAATCCAGACAGGCTTCCCATCTTCCTCTCATAAAACTGGCATCTCATTTATCCAGGAGTGAGGACTAGCCATACTATGGTAAATGGAATGACAGCGCATTTACACTTTTAGTGGCAGAGGGTCCTGAAGGATTCAAATGCTTCGCTTTTGAACTTGTATTCTCCACAGATGTACCTGAATGCACATTTGAAATGTTAATTCCATTTCCCTTTTTTGTTGACACAAGCCCACTTTTTCTTTTTTTTTTTTAGAAGATATCTTATTTTGCGAGTGTAGTTTTCTCCTCCAGTACACATGTGCATACGTGAGTAAAGAAATGAAGGTGTTGGAACAGGAAAGTCTTCTGACTCACAATATTGGGAGTATTGAAAGGACCCCTTGCTGATATGCTTGAGGTGCACCGGCGCATAGAGGAAATAACAGACACCAAGGACCCGAACGCTCAAGCAGCCACTTCTCCCTTTGAAGTTCTGACAGCATTCGGCTTCCTCTCCTCTGTTGAATCCTGAGATCATAATTATTTACCATAACCGCGGCACGCATTCCCGCCTGATGAAAACAAAAGTTCGACCGCAACGATTCGGTCATATTCTATTCAGTGCGATTTCACAGGGACCACAATCGCACGGATCAAATTGAGAAGGAGCAGTGTAGCATGAATATCAACTGTAATAGCTCAAGAAGGAAAGCGCGAAGGCATTCTTTGTCTGTCTTTGTGATCTTCAGCACTGAAATTCTCATGCTATCAAGACCGAATCTTAATGAAAAACAGCCCCTGTAAAATGCGCTCGCTGAATAATTGGTTGTTAGGTCCGAGCTTACCAGATAATACATCAATGAGTGTAATAAAGTCGAGATGGAAATATGAACCCACAGCAAAGAGCAAGTGTTATTATCTCGGAGCAACAATGACATAACGAGCGACTGAAAAGATGACATTTAAAGAAAACATTTGCGTATCATTTTCGATGCTGCTGCTGTTAAGAGATCTGTAGGAACCCAACACAGCAGGAGAGAGACCGGGACTCACCGATCATGTGGACGGTGGTTCGTCCAGGCCTCGTCCCGTGATGCTGCTGGATGGTGTCGTAGAAAGTGGCCTGACACAGCTGAATGGCAGTCACACTGACCCAGAGGCACAGACAGAGCAGCCAGGACATGACAGGACACATCTGCTAAGGACCGGCAGAGGTGGAGTCAAAGCAGAATACATCATGTTCTCAACCTATGACCTTAAATCCCCCCCAACAACAACGAACACACGCACACACACACACACACACACACACACACACACACACACACACACACACACACACACACACACACACACACACTTAAATTTCATGATTTTGCACAAGCACTCTGGTCTATAATTGGCCTTAACGCTCCTCAGTGGAGTCTTTTAGTCATTGGAATTCATCATTAGCATGATTATATAAGTATGACTTCTTCACTGTTTCGTCTTCCTAGTTTGCCCTGTCTTGTCCCTGAGCCACAGCGCTGCAAATGTGGAGTGATCCCTGGGGAGTTTTTTTTTTTTTTTTTCTTTTTTTTCCCCCCCATGCAGCAGAGATTTCCCCTGACAGGCTGACTCCCTTCAACTCCTGAGCTGTGCTCCTGCCTCAACACCTAAATCAAACTTAAAGAAAGATACGATTTTTTTCTTTTCTTTTTTTTTTTGCGAGCAGCTGGCTGCCAAGGCTTTTCTGTATCTGTCAGAATAATGTGACAGTGACACAGCAGTAATAGGAATCAAAAGCCTTGTAATGTTTCACCAGGCTGTTTAGAGAATACAAAAAAAAAAAAAAGGAGGGGGAAAGAAGTAGAACAACAGCGAAGGTATGCTCCTGGTCATGGGAGATGGGTGAAGGAAATCTATGAAGGTGAAAATACAAAATGTTTCAGCAGTTTTGTATTTACAGCAACAAATGGCCAACAAGCATTCGATCAGTAACCATCTTTTTAAATGTGTTAATCCACATTATAGCTTTTGTAAACATCTTGTATTTAATTCTTCAGGATGTGAGTTCAGCATGATAATGAATTGTTTTAAGTGCATAAAAACTTTAATCAAAATTATGTGATGCAGCCATTATACTATTCATAAAATAAGTGCATTCTCCAGACTCTCTCTCTCTCTCTCTCTCTCTCTCTCTCTCTCCAGAGTGCAGAATACTTTTCAGCCCCTTTCACAATTTCATATTAATCATCTAAAAGTAGCAAAATTGCTGAATAAACATCATAAAAGGAGATTGCAATTCTCTGTATAATCAAAATGAAATCACATCGTGGGATAAAATACCGGAACAATTGCTTTCTGTCTGTCTCAACAATGTGCCATGTAATATAATTATGTGTGAACATTTCTCCTTTTTTGCATTAAAATACAACATTTTCATGGTAAATGTATGATTTGCCAGTTTTCTGCATCAAAAAAGAAAGAAGCTAAATCTCTTGACAATGGCATGCTTTATTATTTTTGGCCGGAGTAGAAAGCAAAAAAAAAAAATCTTACCTGAGCAGCCCCAACAAAGAGTATATAAATATCTCAACAGAATGACATAAATCCATCCATAATGCTGCTCATGTTGATCCCATCCAATAACTCTGAATTTAGCTCGAGGAGGGAACTCCAGTGACTCTGCCTCTCTGCTCCACACTTTGATAGCAACAGTCCAGTGATTCAGAAATGACCGTCAAAGCCGGAGTCAGGAAATAGATTTACAGCTCTTTCAATTCCACCTTTGAAATATCACTGCATCCCCTTGAGGAGCTGCTCCCACTGACACTGAATTCATTTGCCCCTTCGCATTTGCAGGCACGTGCCGAGTGCTCCTTAATTAACTGTAGTGGAATCTCTCCATTCACCGTCTGCATCCTTCCAGCGAGAGGCAGCCTCTGAGCAGCGACTCTCTCCGAGTCTCTCTCCCCCCCCCCCCCCCTCCCCCCTCCCTCAGCGAGCACTAAGAAACAAATGTTCCCGTGCAGCCTCGCTCTGTGTAAAGACTGTATCACATGTCTTAAAGCCAGACTGCCTCTGGATTAGATGGCAATGGTGGGACTCCACCTGATCATATGCTTCTGACAAATGCAAATCTGCGGGGAAACTGGCACCACGCGCGTCACTGTGACCACATGATTAACGATTATTTACATTTAGAATGAATTCCTTTTATTCCCGAGGGAACATTTCCTCTTTTTTTTTCTTCCCCCTCTTCCCTTTTTGTTGTTGTAAGGTATTTACTCTGCCCTACATAAAGGGAACTAAGAACATAATTAATAATTTTAAGTGAGTAAAAGTTATTCCGAGGAACTTCAACGAGAGAGTCGGGGTGTTGTATTAGCAGCGCTTGAGGAGGGAGAGAAGTAAACCCTCGGTCCTTAGAGTACCTTTTGTGTCGTTAAGAGGAAGGTGCAAAAAAGAAGATTAGGAAAGAACATGTTTTAGCAAGCTGAGCAGAAGAGGAAGTTGAAAGCGGATTGTGAAAATAAATAATAATGTCCATTCAGCCGAAGGTAATCTTCACCTACAGCGGGGGGGTGTGGGGGGTGTTATGATGGAGATGTGATGTTGATCGTAATAAAGAAGAGGAGTGAGCGTAAAGGAGGTAAAGGAGGAGTAAATCAGCTGCGATCTGTATGTGTGGGGAAACAAACTGGATCCTCCCCGTTCCTCGCCACCTTCACGACACGGTGAGCTCTACTTTTGCATTGTTGTCTGGATTTTTTTTTTTTTTTTTTATCGCTGGCATGCAGAACATGCCCAAGGCCTGCAGCTCACACTGCCATCTCTACGGCATAAAGACATCACATTTTATTTTTGATGCTTGCTCAGGAAGACAGGGTGCATTCCCAGTTCAGGAAGGAGTGAAGAATACCCAGAGTGAGGGGAACGGCAAGAAACTGCTTGGAGATGTAGGCACTCTACAATGCAGCATTAATGTCTGAGGGTTTTGGCAGAATCAACTCTGTGCATAGGGGATTTGGGACATATAGGAGGAAGCCAAATAGCATAAATTGCTGAGTTGTTCTGTGCAGAACAATGGTTTCTGAAGATAGGGCGGTCATTAATTGTTCATAGAGATTTTCCCGTGTTGACACTGTGCTTTGACACAGGACTGCATTTCATTCAAGCCATCTGTTTCGCAGGGAGTTTGTTCAGTGATATAAAGGATTGTTGGCGCACATAGGAGGTAACGGAGCCGTTAAAGCTGGAGTGGCTCCCCCCTCTGGCTGGCCATATGGGAGAGACCATAGCGACGCCGCAGCAGCTAAGAGCACAGCGGAAGCTATGGCGGAGAATCCTTAGAAGCGTCTAGAAAAGTTTCTAGATTCCACCGTACCCCGAAGAACGACAACCAATCGGAGGCTCTAACGCCGCTGTCGACGGCTAACAAACTGTCGGACTAGGCGGCGCTCATCTAACATGAATCACGTGTTTTCAGAAACATATTTTAGTGTACTGTTTAGCTTTAAAATCAAGTTCATGACCCGGCCGCCATTTTGAAAAAAGTAGAGCCGAAACCCACCAAAAAATGAGATAAAATAAATTGGGTTTCTGCCCGAGCGGTCGACCACATAGCTAGCTTTCAAATGGACTTTTCACTGAGTTGTTAATGTTGTGGTGACTTTCTGTTGTGCCTGCAGACTGTCCCTGTTCTTTTTGGAGGAATTCACGACATTTAAAAAAAACGCCGCACTGTCGGCTCAGCGTTACTGCCGTGCCATTGTGAATCCAAGTTTTATAAATTCAGGGTCAAATTTCCTCACCACACCTTTTGGAGCTTTTACATGTGCATATGTTGTCTCCCCCCCCCCCCCATTAAAAGCGATCCATTTTGTGTCACTGTATTCCGAAGGGAACGTTAGCTAGCTAACTGTGGCAAAAACCCGTTTGTCTCTACCTGAATGAGTCTTGATCGGCGCGATGATATTCAAAGTAACTGGTGCATGCATTTTATCTTCAAATACTTTTATCGGGTTTTCAAACATTTCTGCATCCCATAAAATGATGCGTTTTGATTTTTTGGGGGATTTATGTGAACTCTGAAGCACATTTAGATATATAAATAACATTACAAAATGACCATTTTGCAGTACCTAGTAAGTAGTAAGTACATTTCTGGCTTTTACAGGCAGCAGGACGGTTTATGTGGGGAGGGATTGACTTAAAATGAACTGTAGCGCACATGTTGAAGGATGCATTCAGTGCAAAGCTGTAGCTCATTTATGTCTTTTAGACAACAATGTGACACCGAGGAATACGTAATATCAGACTTTGGCTTCACGGGCAATATGTTTAAGGATCAATTAATTGTTGTTTTTAATTAATTCATTGGAATTTTGTTGATAACAAGAAAAAATGTAAGATATCAATCCTTTAACTTGCTTTCCTGTTTACTTTAAAGTCTAAAACACAAAATGCAAACTTTATACTGAATTTATTCCAATTCTGGAATAAAAAAAGAGAGTCCTTATCTATCATTCTTGCAGTGCAACAAACAAATCAAACAGACTCTTTCCCGACCCGCAGACCACCGGTTTCTGTCTGAAGCAGGTTCATGCACCGCTGATTCAACGGACTCCTCCCTGAAAGGTTCTGACGGCTGCTCTCTGAAAAGTAGCCATGGAAAAAAAAAAAAAAGAGACCATTTTTGTAAGAATGTTCACAAGAGTTGTCTCCTAAATCTAAAAAAACCCAAAAAAAAACGGTCGGCACAGATATGGCCAGGGAGCATGGACGGGCCCCGTAAGCTCCCACGGGCTTCTGGCCTGAATGTTACATACCTACAGTGATGAGATTCTCCGGGACATCGTGCTTCTTCTTACATCCGCAGGAAGACAACACAAAGTCATGTATTTTTACAAATAATGGCAGCAATATGGGTTTACTCTTAACGCCTGTCTGATTCCATGTCAAATTTCCTTTCCAAATGGCATGCCCACGAGATAAGGTGTTGGTTGCTACTTTATGCCGAGGGTGGCTAGGCAGGAGTAAAAAATGTCAATAAATCGTTGTGTTTTGCTCAGGGTGGGAGAGCAGGAGATGTCTCGGGGAGAAAAAACTATGTAGCGGTTTTCTCTTTCGCCTCCCCCTCAGCTGTGCCTGCTCCAGTCACAACAGGAATCACTAAAGGTTTAGCTGCCCCAAAAAACATGTGACATTTTAAGATGAAATCATTGTTGATTACAATAACGCCTTTTCCCAGGAGGCCAATTTGCAATTAGGCATATATAACGTATGTTAGATCATGTCACGCATCAAAGAAAGGAGGAGGAGGAGGAGGAGGAGGAGGAGGGAGGGGGGGGGGGGGGGAGTTCTTGTAGATAAAAGTCAGATATTTCTACAGGCATTCCTGCAGAAATTGTTCACACGAGCTGTTTGATTGCATCGCTGTGACAAGTGGTGCGAAAGCATTTGACAAAGTAAGATAATGTTATCTCGCTGTTGGGTTTTTAAAAAAATTCAAAGTATCTTCTCCGTGAGATCAATAAATCACTGCTGGAAAATTACTCTTACAGTGGGAAAAGTGAGGGACCCCTTTCATTTGCATTTTCATTGAGTGTTTTTGTTTTCTTGAAGCATTCGCTGCTCCTTTCCGGAAAGGTCAATGGGAAACAGTTTGGTGTCTACTTTATCTGCATGAGCCAACTCACAAGTTCAGCCGAGTAAGAAATAAGATTATCTTTAGAAGGCAGTGTGAGAATCTGGCCTTTGAATCGTATTCAGTAGAGTATTAATGTCTTAGTGGGTAGAATCAGTCCAAACCGTTATTAGAATAACTGAAGTCTTGAGCGGAATTTTTTTTTCTTTTTTTTTTTTTTTCAATTCACTGAACCCCTCACGTTTTAATGGAAATTGAGTGTCTCACCTTTTTCCGTCAGTTGATCTTAACATTTAATAGATTCTTTTAAGGATATTAATATTTTCCATTATATCTGTGTCGTGGACGAGAGTGATGCATATTTCTCTCAGGCCAAACAACTCATTAATTTCCCAGACACAAACGTTCCTACACCTGAGGTGTGAGATGAGGAAACTCAGGTAACAAAAAAAAAAAAAAAGTCTGAATAACCAACGTAATGCATTGCCTAGCTCTGTGTTTAAATGCCTTCTCTTCATTATGTCCTGGGTCTCGATTGACATTTACTGAAAGCTACACTATTTGATCTTACCATTAAGCCAAATGTCATCGCATGCGCATTATGAAAATTTCAAATTAACAAAGAGGGCTACAGTATTGCAGCGTCAGGGAGACAAAAATAGAGCATTTCAACATAAGTAGCCATTCTTTTAGCTCAAACTGCTGATGACAGTCTCCAGAGAGAGCAGATGCTGTTGCCTTCTGGCTCTGGGCTTCACCGTTCCATTCCAGTAACCGCCTCTGTGCACTCCTTGAGATTTTCTTACTGTAAAACCTGCCGTCTCTCCGGCATATATAGGTGACGCAAAAAAACGCCGATACAATAAGGTGGCTTTTATTCCTGCCTTTTTTTTAAAAAAAGTCAGCGGTTATCTGGGTTAAGTGCCCGGCCTGGGATTGTGTTAATAATAGAGTGTGTATGCCAAGTGTGATGTGCGTTTTTTTTAAGATCGAAGAATCGGATATAAACAATAAACTGGGGAAGATTATATCTTTGTATTCAAAAAGGAAAAAAAAAAAGGGGAGAAAATCGTTTCCTCCTGAAAGTCATACAATCAATCATCGTCATTGCCTTTCAGTGTCCTCCTCTCATACGGTTGACATGGCGCATTGAAGTCCTGTTGGCTCCATCTCATCACATGACAACCCCCGAAATTGTGGTTGTTCACGTAATTGAATTTGCCAGTCTTCCTCTGAGGCCTTTATTCATCGCCCGAGATGAAAACCACGCTTGCCCTCCGTATGTTTACATCAGCACCTGAATGGCGTGGACATCATAATTTGGTCATGTTCCTGTAGCAGCCGTATGTCGTACGTCAGGAATGCACACACCAGATCGTTCATGCGAAGGGTGTCTTTTCTTTTTTTAATGCTATAGTTGATGCCGGATTGTATGAATGCATCCTCTTATCTTTTACTGAGCGCCTGCCAAATACCAAAAAAAACAACAACTAGTCAGAACATGGGTGTAACACAGAGCCGTGATTCAGGATGAAACCAGTGAGAGACGCGTCAAACCTCCGCCGGCCTCCTCTGCAGACTTGAAGGGATTCGGCAGAAATCCCGGTCTAACCTGACAAGGTCAGAGTGTCTCATGCAACCCTTTTGTGGAAAGCACTCAGCACAACAAATGAACCCCAAAATGGTTTGAAACCTGCTGTTTGCACTCTAAAGGGCGGCTCACTTGGGTTGACTGTGGACACCCCCACGCCGACGCTCTCCAAACCCAGAAGAGTATATTTGTTCTGGGCTGGCTGAATATGACTCAAACAGCTGGAGAAACCTCACCGGCAGAGGTCAGCTTTTCTATAAGTGATAATGTTATTTCTGTCATCTGATGGTTGGGTGGTCAAAAATTGATAGATGGTATTAGGCAACTCTGCTGCAGATGAGAAGGACGGCCTGTGTTTTATGACTGTGAAGACGAGTAAAGTCAAAGAGCAGCTTGTATTTAAACCTTGAATTTAAATGTATTTTTTAATCCATTTCTTTACTCAGTTTTCACTTGTGTACTTGGTTGGTCCAAACTGTAAATACCACCGAGACCAAAGTTTTTGTATTTTTCTGCAGTACTAGCGCCTCCTATATTTGTGTTCTTCAGGAGGAGCAGTCTATTTCCATTTCATTAACACACTCGAACTCAAGAAATGTCACTTTGACAATGGAAAGAACACGAATAACCCAAAGATCAAGCCTTACTTTACACAATCTAACAGTACGTTGTGTGCTTCACTCTATATTCTTTTGATAAGGATGGTATAATGGGTATAATGTTCTTTTATAATAGCAATATTTACCGGCCGCGCAACAGCGTGTGAGTCTGTGTGTGTGTGTGTGTGTGTGTGTGTGTGTGTGTGTGTGTGTGTGTGTGTGTGTGTGTGTGTGTGTGTGTGTGTGTGTGTGTGTGTGTGTGAGTCCTCTTGACAGACTGCGGTCCAGAAGACACGCACTGCAGCAGGAACCAGTGTACTTCCCCAGGTGTTTTATATTTCAGTCTGTGCACAGGTTTTGTCTTTGCGATAGCGTCACAACCGTTGCGAGATGCAGTCACGGAAAATGTACAGCTCTTCAGTTGAGATCAAAAGGAATGCAGAGCGTGAAGATGGGTGTGGTCCAAGCAAGGATGGGCCGTAATAGGGGGTAGGAAGCGAGGAAGCTGCCCTTGAGCAGTTAAAGAAGCTAGTGGCCATTTTTTATGTTTTAATGCAGTTAGTCATTTTGCTTATTTGCTTTCTTACCAACAGTTAGTAGAGATGATTGATACCCTTCTTATATCTGGACTGTATGAAGATATGGTCTGTAGCTGGTTAGCTTAGCTTAGCACAAAGACTGGAAATACTTCTAGTATTTATGCTAAGCTAAGCTAAGCTAAGCGTCCCCTGGCTCTTGCTTTATATTTAACCGACGTATACGAGAGCGGTATCGATCTTCTCGCGTGACCCTCGACAAAAAAATGAAGGATATTTCTAGAATACGACTTGGGCCAAAAGTGAGAGAAACATCCTGACTTCATGTAAATGTGGAGACAAATCGACGCTTTCTTGCGCAGGAAGAGAAAAAAGAACGTGTCTAGAATACATGAAAGATCCGCCACGAAGCGAGGCGCAGACTGCGCAACAAGATTAGAAGATGGTCGAAGTGAAAGAATTACTGGAAGTCTTTTTTTTTTTTTTCGAATATTTTCACGTGGCGTTCAACTTCATTTCACCATTACTGTGCTCACTAGTTCCCTCCACCTTCACAGGCATAATAGGAAAATAGCTAATATAAAAACTGAAATTGTATTCTTTCCTCTGTAAAGAGAGATGATTGCATATCAAGTTGGCTGGTTGAAGTACCTACTGTGTATGACTCCTGTGTGGTGGGAAAGGAAGCATTTTTCTTCCAACCAATGGAAGAGTGAGTCAGGTTTATGACTATGGGGAGCAGAGGGTGGCCTTTATTTCCCTGAGAAGAGTCATTGTTATTGCCCTGCAAATTTATGGCTTGCTTCTGGAGAGAGCCTACCAGCAGAGTGCCTGTCATTTCTCTTACTATCTTATGCATTATTGATAAGTCTATGGTCCTATCATCTATTGTGTGCTATTGCCATAACTCAGCAGCAGAAAACAACATATACAGTATACTGTAGATGTATAGAGTGAGTCTCTCTTTTGTTCCCTCTACTGTATTTTACACCACTTTTTTTACGAGGACTTTCACCTGTTAAACAGAAGTTACGACGATACCAAGCGTGCCACCGACAACGCTGACCCCTCCTTAAAGGAGCTGCATTTTAACATAGTGAACATTAATATAGCAGCAAACTACTATTTGCTATCTAAAGATAAAGAGTAATGTCTACGTGTGTGTGTGTGTGTGTGTGTGTGTGTGTGTGTGTGTGTGTGTGTGTGTGTGTGTGTGTTGTTGTTGTTATCAGACCTTCACCTCGCTTCTGTTGACATAACCGGGCCGGCTGTGCGTGCTTTTAGCACACGTGAGCGCGCCCCACTCGTTAGCTCGCCGCCGCTGCTTTGCACCGCTCTCATACGGCTGATACAGCCGATAACGACGCCCCGACTGAAAGCGCTTTATGGCGAATCCTAGCACCCCAAGGTAAACATTGTTAGCTCTGTCAGCACTTTTTTGTCATAGATTGCATTTTCTTTTTTTTTTTTTTTTTTACGTTTTTTAGCACCGTTAGCCGTGAGCCGCTTGGCTTACCGTCACCATGTTGAGAGCCGTTGAGAGGCAATCAAAACTGATCCCAATCTCGGGTCTTTGCACGTTTAAAGACAATATCAAGACTCTTGTTTTATAATACAAATGTATATATTTTTTTTTTTTGCATTTAAGACTGGACTCAAACGGAGGACAGATTTAACACACACACACATACTTTAAATAACAATTCCCTTGCATAAGTGTCATGTGCAAAAAAAAAAAAAATGTAAATAAATGATAATGATTGGATAATCAAATTAAAGTCAGTTTACACGGTTTGACGCTTGGGTTCAGATGAAGGTTGATGCAGATGATGGCTTGAAACAGAATAGACGTGGGCTGTAATGAGCGTTGCTAATCCACAACAAGAAGCAGCTCTGGATCAGACACAAAGGGACCTGAGTGGTCTCTCGTTTTCATAATGCAGGTGAACTCGTCTAGAAAAACTGGAAAAAAAGTTATAATACACAGCACCTCTTTGAATTATTCAAACAGAAATGTATTTATTTATTGACGATAGCCACCGACTACGATGTGGCGCCGTGTGCAAAAAAGGGTAATGTGTCGCGTGGCAATAGCCAGAATATCTGATTTAATCGCGACTGTCCGCTTCAATTAACGCGTCCTGATAAATGGTCGCTATTAGCTGTATACTCAGCAGTTACATGGGGAGATAATTGGATCATCACGCTGTTAAAAGATAATAAGGATCAGCATCTTGCACAAAGGATGCCCTCCTTTTGACTCTGTCCTTCACCTGGCCGTGAATGCTGCTCAAAGAGAAGGCAAAAACAAAAAAACAAAACAAAAAAAAAGAGCACCTGGGCTCAGACATCTTTCATTATCCTTCATCAAAACCGCCGGTAAATCTGCCATCTTTAGACATGTGGACGCACAGAATTTGTAGCTGTTTCTTCAGGCTACAACAAGTGCAACCACACACACACACACACACACACACACACACACACACACACACGCACTCGTACATCAAAATCACTGCACGGTACTAAACAAGTTAATCAGCGATGTTTTATTTGGCACCTCCCACATGTGCTACCTCTTTCTCTCTTCCTCTTCCCTGCAAAGCTCCTCTCACTGAAGGACCCTTCAGAACAGCAGCAATCATCCTATTTAGACAGCTGAGAGAGCTGCTTTTGGAAACATGGTATTGTATAATGCTCGCAATCATGCTCTTCACTCTGCGATGATGAGGTTAATTTCGGTCTTTTGTGTACATTTTGCTCATTTGGTTGTTTTATATAAGCAGTTTAATTCAAACTGCAAAGATCACATTGAACTTGTTTTTTGATTTGAGTTCCAAAGCGTGCTGTAAGAATCCTTCTTACGCATCATACACGCCATATTTTATTTGATTTAATAGTAAAATCATGTTTGGTTGACATATTTGAAAACTGTTTATGTTGCTGTGCATCTGGAGCTGCAACAGTGAAGGAGGATAAAGACTTTACAAATTTGTTTATTAGCTTCCCACTTTCTGAAGCTCAGCCGATCCATCACCACCGAACGACCTTATGAATACATTACAATACATTAAAGCTGATTGGCTGCGCAGGAGTCAGTTTGTGAGTTATGGGGTTTGTCACTCTGTTGCGTTAGCTGTTAACTCTTCGTCATTAAAAAGATAGATATTGCTGCAACTGCTTTGCTAAAATGTCTGAAAATCATGTCAAATATTTCTTTTGAGGTGTAATTTTCCGCATATTCTAATTCTTACTTTAGGCTTCAATGGAGCCTATCTATGTATTGCAGAACTAACACATACTTGACTGAAAGGTTGATCATTCATTAGGGTTGCCTGGCAGGAACAGGAATGATCGGACAGGTTTTAGGGGAGGAAAAACAAACGATACAACTGTTGAAATAATGTGGAAAATATGCATATAGGTTATTAAATGAACCAAAAGCAGCAACGATCTCTAATCATTACTGTTAACCGAGAGCGTTAGAAACCCAAACTGCTGCATTTGAGCTGCCGCTGAATGCAGTTCCTGGCAAAAGAAGATCCAGTATCAGGAAAATATTCAGTAACGCTTAAGCCTTAGATCCACACAAACTGGGATATTTTGACATTTGGTTGTCAGTTAAAGGGTCCAATAGACCTCAGATAACATCGCCGCTGAACGGCAGCCATGAGGACTGCGTTTTATTATACCTTCCACATTTCGAGCGTCCGCTCTACAACAACACATACGAGCATCGACAGGCGGACATGTTCATCAGGGCTTATTTGCAACAAATCATTGTTGCAAAAATAAAAGTTTCTTTTTTTTCCTCATCTCACCGCTGTGGTTCACGTTTGGTTAGGTTTCCGTACAAAAGCAGCTTGGTTGGTGTTTGGGGGAAAAAGGTTGTCGTGGTAAAAGAAACCAACATTAACTGTCTTTAGGAAATGTTAAAGCCCAACCTTTTCTTTTCTGTTAACGTGACACAGTTTCCTCCCTTAGTCCTGACTTCAAGAAAAGCATATAATACCAGCCTTATCCTCCACATTCAGACTGTTCTCCCAATAATGTATACATACACACACATATATATATATATATACACATATACTCTAGTGACAAAACCCTCTAGCAGCGGTAGTAATTATGATGGGAGCAAAGGAGGAAGTCGGTTGATGATGTTATAGTGTTGGTGACGATGATGGATGGGTCATCAACGTATTGAACACGGGAGAGCGCTTTCCTGTTTCCAGCCAGCAGTCGACTTTGTTTTAAGAACGCTTACCGTCATTTGATTATTCCAGAACCTTATTCAAGTGTTCATTCCCCTAACGTTTACAAAAGTACTTGTGAATCCACGATCTTTACTTTACATTACGGTCATTTAGGAGACGCTTTTATCCAAAGCGACTTACAATTCAGTATCTGTCTACACACCGCAGACGCAGCTACGGGAGACATTTTGGGGGTTTTAGTGTCTTGCTCAAGGACACATTGACATGAGACTAGCAGAGCAGGAGCCGGGGAATCGAACTACCGACCCTTTGATTGAAAGGCGGCCCTGCTCTCCACTTAGCCACGGATCCTTCCGTGAACCTGAACCAAGATGTGTCTAAACCAACGTCGTCCCATCAGTGATTTCAGTTTATTTTCCACAACAGTGGAATTTTGGAAGGCAAAAAACGTTGAGACAAGAATAACACCAGCCTTGCACTTTTAAGACTCATGAAGAGCAAATCTTCAAATAATTTAGATTTTGGTTCTTTATTTCATTTTCACCTCTAGGCTTTATTTATCCAGTCACCAACACAGCAAGCCTCATTAAGACAGCAGCCATGTGTTTCAATAATCTGGCACAGTAATGTGGATTTTTTTTTTTTTTGTTAACAGAAACTATTAAATCAAACTTTACATTATTTACTGGGTGAAGGACAGGAGGACTCGGTGCTTAACTCTTTCCACTGGGTTAGAGTGGTTTAAATTTAGTAGTTTAGTTTCACTAGTCCTTGAGACAGTTTTTCAAAAAATGACGAAAGAATACTTTTTTTCCCCCCCACCTGTGCAGCTATTGACAACTCCTTTTTTTTTTAAATCTGTTGCGCAACCTCATGAAATGGGGGGGGGGGGAAAGAAAACCTATATTCATCTATAATACGTGCTGCGTACAAATACACCCAGTTTCTATTGTCATTTCCTTCTGAGAGAACCTATAGGCTCTGCTTTAAAGACACTTTATTGGCTTGTCCATATGGTTTATAGGTTTCTAAACGGCTTCACTTCTCTTTAGGAAAAGAATGGGAATTTAATCACACACCTTTGGGGGGGGGGGGGGGGGGGGGTTTAGCGAGGCAGCTGTGACAGTCAACAACGTCGTCATGTCAGCCTCAGACTCAGGAGAGACTGTCCTTGAAACACAAAGAACCCCTGATGACATTGATTCACTTCAGCTACTGTAGCGCTCATTCGCAGTTACAAAGGCCAGTGTGTTCAAACCCCTTTCAGCTCAGACAAGCGACACTAAAATGACTGCGCTCTGGGTATCAAAATAAGCCGTTCATTAATGCATTCCCAGGGAGCGCGACTGTCATCGCTGCTCTTTTGCTCGTCAACAATTTGGTTTCAGAGTAATGATACCCCCTTTTTAATTATTCCAGGTCCTGGGGAAAAAAAAAGAAATGTGCGGATGACACAATTCGGTATATCTCAGCGTTACACGGTTCCTGATGTGTAATTACGCAGATGTTATCAGTGAATCAGGTAGTGAATAAAGGCTCGCGGTTGATTTGTGCCATCATGTTTCATCCTGCTTTTCATTTTCGAGGCAAGGACAAGCCGATACGCCTCAGTTGCTGTTATAATTATTTCTGCTCCTCTCCCCTTTTTTTTTCTCTCTGTGGCCGGTCCTCTCTGTCATGCTCTCGGTCTCAGCCGAGGCCTGGGCGTCGATCCCCGAGGACATGGCGCCGAATGCCTATCTCGGGCGTCTGCATGTGGGGGGGGAGGAATGGGAACAATCTTAGATTCAATACTGTTTTCCAAATCAAAAGCCCGAGGAATTAAATGGAATCTTACAATGTTATCTCAGGTCGAATTGGTCACTCAAGTGTGATAGACTGAAAACACCAGCCACTTACTTTTTTATCATCCACATGCCACAGATTGCATTAGAGACTGCGTGTGTGCACGACGTGTAAATAGTGAAGTGCCTGCGGATAGTTTATGTCACACCAGTCCTTTTTTTTTTTTTTAGCTCTTCAGTCCAAATTGTGTAGCATGTAGCGATGCCATTCAGTGTGGTATTCAAAGGATAGATCATAATACGCGGGACAATCCTCATATTCTTCCCGTAATACGCATACAACAGCACCACCGTCCCCAGCCATGCGAGCTTCAGTGGTTGTCTGTGTTCGCCAGATAAAGAGGAAGAATGGTTCTAATAAGCAGCGGAGAGAGTCTCCGCAACCAGTGTTTCCGCGGCGCACATTTTTGTTCTCACAAAGGCTAAATGTATTTTGAGTGGCAGATTAAGGATATTGGTCAGGGGGTTCTGCATTGTCAACTCTGGGAAAAAAGTGGGGTAAATGTGTGTTCGGATGATAATTCACACATTCACAGGCTCAACGAGGGACAAAGGAAGCCGTAGTGTTCTCGGTTTTGGGGAAATGTGTTTCACAGATTGTTAATTATGGGTAACATAATCTCATTAAGTCCTTTTGCTTTGCGACTCAATTTCTTTTACAAGCATTAGTCATGATTGAGTAGTTTAGGGGTTTAAGTTCCTCCTTTTTTGTTTGAGTTCAAAAAAATGGCCGTCGTCATGAGGGCCGTGTTTTGTCCAATTTGTATTCCTCAAGGATTCCTAATGTCCAGCAGCAGTAACGGCACAGTTTGAGTCTGTAATATCAAACCGTCTTGGTCTGGCAACGACATAAACATTCAAAAAATGCTGTTTATCCGAAGATTATTGAAATTAACGTTTCCATTATGGTTTTAAACTTCGTATAGATCGTCAGTACAATACACCAGTGATGTGAGAAGAGTTCAGATCCTTTACTTAAAGCTATAATCGATATCTTAGAATAAAAATGTATCGAGTGAAATGAGGTCGCTCACTGCTGAACCGACTTCTGAAAACTTCTCCCTTGAGCCAATAAATCCCCCTAAATCCTTCACGCTGTTCCTTTAAGAAAGGCTCATTCCCATTGAACAAAAACACAATTATTCTTATTTTCATGTGTTTATATACTAAAGAAAACATACTTGTTAAAACGATATTCAACTTTAGCCAATAGATACCCCTACAGTTGATGCTACTGCACCTTTAAGGAACACAACTTTACTGTTACTCTCATGTTTTTGAGGCTGTTTTCAGCAAAAATAGTTCTTAAAAAGTGCACACTGCATCAAACAGCAGACAGACACAGGTTTAGGAAGGAGCTGGTGGATAGAGTGGAGCATTTAGCAGCTGAAGAGACATATAATTCCCTCATTAGTTGGTAGAGACCAAAAATAGAGCTGGAATAGAGTTCTTCGTTCAAACGTTTAGAGAAATGTACTTCTATTAAGTATACTTAATATAAAGTATTAAAAAGCAACATATTTCATAATGGCCACTTTAGGAATGTTATATTATTATATCATTGATCCATTAACATGTAAGCATCATTGTAATATTGGTTGCGGTGGAGCTAAGTATATAATAATAATAAATATAATTGTGGGTGATTTAATTCTGGGCGGAAACCAATAAGTTGATCGATCTAATAATGAAACGACAATCACAACTTTCAGCTTCTCTAGTTTCTCGATTTGCTCTTTAGTCTCTAATAATGGATTGTGTTTCAGAAGCTTGTGAAAGAAATCTGGCTTTGAAATGTAACTCGGAACTTCAGCTGCTATATATATAATAAAGTAAAAAGTACATTTCCTCTGAAATTGAATGGCGTAGAAGTATAGATTAGCAGCAAAAAGCTGTATCCGAGAACAGTTCTATTTACATAGTAACCACCACTGTAGAGCAAAGCCTCTGTTTACAAATGCTCATTCAAGGTGAACAGGAACAAGTACAATCAGCTTTCTGGGTGTTTTGTAGACCAGAGATCTTCCTTCCAGGGACGAGACTCTGAAACTGAATCTACACTTCCTCCGTTTCCCTCTACACATTCAGACGTTGACCACGTGTGCTACAGCAAATCACATTTTTCAAAAACATCTGATAAATACGGATGATTTTACGCCACATACATATCAAGGTGACCATGACCAATGTTAGTTGTGGCTGTTTACAAAGAGGATCGATTTTTTTTTTTTTTTTTTTGTGAGAGTAGAGGGTTCTCTGCTCCTTCGTTTTCACCAAATGATCTCAGTAAATCTTGTGCTTCATCAGGGGACAGACAGCCACTCCGGGACCTGGTGTCTCTAGTCTCCGGAAAGGTGAGATTGAGTCCTTGAGAGCTCCGTGGATAGACTGACATGGTAATCGCCCCTCTGTCAACATGCCCCCCCCCCCTTGTGTGTATCTGTGTTAGCTGCCCTGGCTACCGGTGTTTATTTTAGACCAGCGATGTGTCATTAACAGCTCCGTCCACGGGGCTGATGAATAAAACTCTTAAGTCTCTGGTATTTTCATGACGTCGCCTTCCCTCCGAGTGCAAACATTGTGAAGACCGATTAGTGCTGCTGCTGCTGCTGCTGCTGCTGCTGCTGCTGTGGGTAAAGAAGATTAGCGGAGATTATTAACAAACACGCTGGATTAAAATGACAGTATCACTCCCCTCTTTACAGATATCCCAACTTTGCGTTCAACCGCTCGAACCAGCGGCGTTGGTTAAAACAGTGCGTCTCAGCGCGTCGTCGCAAGTCAGGGATTGGATGCAGCGCTGCCTGGATTTAATCGTCCTGGTCCCAATTAAAGTCAGATTTACTGACATCAGTCACAGTTTATCACAGTGATTACGCTCAAGCTGTTCAGTAAGGAGATGATACAGAGTTTATGGGAACTGCCACTAATTGGAGATCTCTCACTTTGTGTCCACTCATCATTTTTTTTTTTTTTTTTTCCAATATTGGAATAGATGACAAAAAATGTGTCACATCTGCATAACCGCGTTTTTCTACCTATATTTGTTAAAAAAGACGGATTTAAATAATGTTGGCATGCTTCGCTAAACTTAAAATATTGTTTGGTTGTGAACTGATTCAATGAAAATACTCTTAATTAAATTTCTCTGCAATGCAATGACTACTGATTATATGTATGCACTTTTACTAGAGCAACATTTTGATTGCGGAACCTTTACTTGTAACTAAATATACATTTGTGACAGTTTTGTGGCAAAACTTAAGCTTTTTTCGTGTGCAACACTGGATCAAAATAACCACTTATTTTATTGAAATGAAATCATCATCGGCAGAGAAGACTACCCTCACATTAGACATGGACTCGCACTGTTTATCTGATTTTCAGATAATGTTAACTTAGGTTATAAATAAATGTATTGATTCCCTTACTTAAGCAATTTTCATCCATCTAAAAAAAAAAAGGAAATCAATATGCACCTTGCAGGGACATGACAATGGATCATTTACGCGTACATCTCTAATAATGACGTCGTTCTTCTCCCGAATGGTTCCGCTGTGCATCTCTTTTTTTCTACTGCAGGTGCTCAAGGTGTGGCACAAAGAGGCTGTGATGGGCTACGAACCTAAACTTTGACCTGTAATGTGTTTGATGGGAGCCGCCAAAGGATGCACATGATGTCTCATCAGATGCTTTCCCTGTGAGAATCCTCGATCGTGCATCGTTAGGTTCTTCACAACATATAATAAGATAAATATATCTAACAGCGCTGTGAAATGCTGAGATATGTGAAGGCCTGGCCTGCAGCTACAGCACGATAAACGCACGTGTGTCACATGCAGAATACGTTTAATGTCACCGAGGTTAAGTAGAACATTTCAGTTCTTCACCTACACATGCAAATGTTATCAAATGCACATTCCAAAGACTTATTTAAAAGTTCGATGCCGAAACATTTCCATAACCTCGTACTGAATTTTTATGACTGTACTAAAGTGAAGCCGCAGTACAGATCCCCATGGCATTGAAACTGTATTTTACTGTAGACTAGAACTTGAAGAGTGAATAAAGATTTCCCTGGAAGAGTTGGGAGTTGAACTTATAGCCAGCAGGAGGGGATTTCAGGAAAGGTATTTCAAGATGCGGTGTGTAGAGACAGACGTTTCATTCTCTCATATTCTAATTGCTTCAGCCTTGGCTACACATTCCTAATATCTGCCAGGCCTTGGGAGGGTCACAACCCAGACTTTAGGAAAGCAATGCTGTGAAAGAACCAAAACCACCAAATGAAGACGCCTTTTAGTTTAATAGGAGAGCTGTGTTGCAGCTTGAGCTATCACACGGTAGAGTCCAGTGCCATCTAGTGGTAAGAAGATGGCGGTAAACAGGAGTAGACCGGCTCTGTGCTGCTGGGATTTCATTCATTTTGCTTTTTATCAGTCCCTCAGGAAAATTACTGTTTTATTCAGCCACTAGAGAAACAAAAGAGGACCCATATTAAGTGATAGTCATTAAGATTAATGCAATGGTTGATTTATGAAAGAAGAGTAACAGTTGACACGTGGTGTAATAACATTTTATTATTTTAAAAATACAGTAAAATAGCCACTCAAAATGTCGAACAGGTCCAAAGACTCCAACAACTCCATCCACAGTCTAAAATAACTTATCAATGGCCTGCTGTGTAACGTCCCATCTGTATATGTATTCAAGCCCCATTAATGCACATAACTCTGCTTCTTCCCCAGAGTCTTTGTGCTTCCTCGCCTCGCAGGTTTCCATGGATCGTTGTTTCCGCATGGACCGAGGTCGTGCCTCCCGTCTTGGCCCTTGCCTGACACCTACTGCTACTAATATTGTTATTTATCACATTTCTATTGTTACCGCTGCCATTAATGCTTTTATTATGACTAGCGTTGTACTGCTTCTATTACTGCTGCTGCTGTTTTTAGTAGTAATTATCATTAGTCTGCTTACTACTCCTATGAATCATTTATGTCATATGCATTGACTGTGTGTGTGTGTGTGTGTGTGTGTACACACATGACATCTACTGCACTTCTGGTCCTCCTTGCAGAGGGGTCTCTTCTCTGTTGCCCCCCCCTCGTTTAAGGGTCCCGGGACAGAGGATGTTGTCTGCTGTACAGATTAAAAAGCCTTCTAAAGGCAAATGTGTGATTTTGGGCTATACAAATGAATTGAATTGAGTTAAAGGCTGTGCAGTGTCATCAGTCTATCCATAAAAAATAAATAAAATGAAATCATACTCCGCGTGTTCATCCATCTGTTTCATGTGCTGCATTACCATCCTGGCTCATTTTAAGTTTTACTGCCTCTTCACAAGTCCTCAGCCCCACGGCCACGCTCTGCCTCTGCTCCTCGTCCAGTTTCTTGTAGTTGAAGTAGTGCATGATGAAGAAATATATGCCGGGCACCAGCATAATCACGCCGCACGCATAGTACATGTATTTGTAATCGCCGTAAATATCGACCAGAGCTCCTGAAAGAGAAGATGCACACTTCGTTGGTCTCCATTTAAATTCCCACATTTTGTTTATGCGCTTTAAATCTGGAAAAAATACAAATCATTTGTCTCATGAGTACACACCTGAAAGCGGAGGTCCAAGAAGCACTGGTCCACACTCAATAATGGTGACGAGTCCGACTGCACTGGAGAAGCGATGAGCTCCGACGAGGTCCATCAGAACTTCAAAGAGCAGTGCACAAACCATCCCAAACGCCAAACCGAAGATGACAGCATATACAACCAGACCCGCATATCCAGGCAACAGTGGGCACAGAAGGTGGCACACGCCATTGAACGAAACTGCAAAACTGAAGAAGTATTGGATCCGTGGCCGAATCCACTTGCTGTTGCCAATGAAGCCGGTTGCCGGCCTCATAAACATGTCCACCAGAGCGAAAATAGAGAGCAGGAAAGCTGCTGAATATTCATCAATCCCTTGATGTTTCGCATACGGAGCCATAAAGACCACGGGCGCGAAAAACCCAAAAAACATGACCACATTGCCAATGAGATAGATGAGGAAGCCCCGGTGTTTGAAAAGTGACAGATCTATGAATTTGTGCAAACAGCCCTGACACTTGCTCTCGTCTTGGTTTTTCCCAGTCAGGAGGTCAGCGGACTGCTCGCTGGTGTCCGAAGCAGCAGCTTCCACAGCGGCCGCCCTGCTGCGCTCCGGCGGTTCAGTCTTCGGTCGGGTGTTTCTGTTGACCGGTCTCATCAAAGCGCCAGCTACGCAGCAGTTCAAAACGATGGACCCCAGGATGAGGAAGCTCCCTCTCCAGCCAAAAGAATCAAACAGAAACTGATTGAGAGGAGCCAGAGTGAACAGGATTACTGGACTTCCTGCCATGGCGAGACCGTTCGCCATCGGCCTTTTGACCTTAAAGTAGGTTCCGATGATCGTCAGGGCCGGCTGGAGGTTGAGGGCGAGTCCAAAACCTGTTGGAATAAAAGAACGGTTCACCGATTTACCATAAATAATGTGTTCACATGACTATTACTTGTGATGCCTCATTAAAAAAAAAACTAAATTCATAGACAGAGAAACATTAAGGCATGTAGACACATAAAAATGTTAATATTCCGTGTCACACAATTCTGATTTTAAATACAAACTTATAAAACTACACCATAAAAATGATAATATAATTATACAACAATGAATTGATGAACCGACAAATCAAAAAGAGTTATCTGCAGATTAATCGGTGATGAAAATAATTGTTTGTTTCAGCCCTAATTACTGTTTTTTGACACATTTCATTTTATGGCCATAGGGGTCAAATAATGGGCCTCCTCACCTCTGTGCACTTGTTTTCTGAGCCACAGTAGGTGGAGCGCCCTGGACGAGGTTTAAGTGTAAAGTCTTTTGTTTACTCGGCGGTATTACTACGAGCGTGTGTTCAGGCGTACATGCGAGCGTGTGGGGATTTTCTAAATCAGCGAATTTAGTGAGACGTTTTCAAAAAGGAATAAGGTCACGAACGCAAGTCCTCGTATTGTTCCGATAGCTAAATATTTACACATTGCACAGAAGGTGGACGTTAACCCCCCACAGTGGCAGAAAAAAAAAACAGCACTAGTGGTCTGACTCTGATGATCAAAAAAAAACCTCTTTCATCCTCCCTTTGTCAGCTGCTCACAACCAGGCTACAAAAAAAAAGAAAAAAAAAAGATGCAAACATTACAAAGAACAGCAGCGAACTTTGTAGTAAAAAATCCTCAACATCTAAATGAACTCTTGCTCCTCCAATGTGATTATTACTGAAACAACTTTTTAATTTACCACCAATAACTCCAATACAAAGATACAGTTTCCGGCCAAAAGAAGCAAGCGCCATGCACCAGCGCTAACCACGAGCCCACCGACCACAACCACAGGGTCTGCTGCTCACAGTAGGTGGAGCGTCTAGACGAGGTTTAAGTTTAAAGTCTTTGTTTACTCGGTGGTATTAGTACGATCGTGTGTTCTGGCGGACATGCAAGCATGTGGGGATTTTTTTTTGAATCATTTGATTTAGTAAGACATAAAAAGAAATGTTTTTAAAAGTCTCTAACACAAGTCCTCGTATTGTTCTAATGGAACAATATTTACACATTGCACAGAAGGTGGAAGGTTACCCCCCCACAGAGGCAGGAACGTCACTCGTGGTCTGACCCTGATGATCAAAAAAAAACCCTCCTTCATCCTCCCTTTGTCAGCTGGTCAAAACCAGGCAACGCAAAGCAAACATTACAAAGGACAGCTGCGAACTTAAACTAAGCTTAAGCAGACTACTATAGCAAACACGCGCTCGTCTATTGTGACTATTAGTGGAAAAAAGACGTAAACAGTATTTACCACCAATAACTCCAACGCAAAAATACAGATGCATGATAGTCTGGCCAAAAGAAGCAAGCACCATGCCAGCGCTAACCAAGAGCCCACCGACCATGACCACGGGTCTGCTGCCAAAGCGGTTGACCAGTATGCTGCTCACGGGTCCTGTACAGAGAGGAGAAACAGAAGAAAAAAAAAAAGGACAACAAATGCATGATAGAATAACTTTGCTCATTCAAAATGTTGATGGGAAACATGAAAAAAAAAAAACCATTATTTTTTTTTTAAAAGGCCTTTGTGAATTTGTGCCACTGACCTCCAGCATACATAGACGCCAGCATGACCGAGGACAGCCAGGCGATCTCGCTGTAGGAGACGGAAAAATACTCCTGAATCTCCTTAAAGTAGATGGTGAGGGACTTGGGAAAGGCATAGGAGAATCCTATGGAGATGAACGAGCCGAAGACAACAGCCCAGCCCCAGCCTCCATCTGGCGGTGTGTGGCCTTCTTTGGCTGCTGCTGCTGCTGCAGGGGGCATGTTTCGATTCCACCGGCTGAAAGTAAGAAACGGTTAAAAGAAGTAAGCGGTGTAGAGCAGAGTGGTGCACATTTTCAAAGCTGCGGTAAATGCTTACACGCTGCAGACCTTAATCACGAGAGCTCACCTCTGCACAATCCCTGAAGCTATGAGCCGTGTTGTTGCAAGAGGCCGCGGCTGCCTCACAACAGGAGGAGACCCTGCTTTAAAAGGCCTTTGATCTCGTCACGTGCGCTCGCATGCCAAAATACAAGTGGCCATATAGAGCTACAACCCTCCTGCAGACGCCGTTTATTTTGTTTGCGTCCAACAAGAACATGAGTCGCTTGAGTCTCAGCCACAGATGTTTCGTTGAAGCCTGTTGTGGGGGGGGGGGGGGGCATATTTTATTTTTTTAACTTTTAAAGAAGTCTTTGATCTTAATTAAAATGACGAGGTGTTCAAATCAGACATTACAGTAGATGTTAGCTTAGAATATAACCAGTAATTTGTTTCAGCTATTCAGAAATAATAATGAAAAGTGAAAAAAAAGTAACTTTAGTAAATTAATACATTCTCAAATAAGACTAAACCATTAAACTTACAAACAATGTATCTAATCTATCTCCAAAAGACCAATAAAAAGAGATCCCCTATGATAAATGGGTTATCTTTAAAAACTAGTGTTCCCCTTAATTCCGCTGACATTTGGCTTGTTTTTCTTTTTTTTAAAACAAACAGAGTGGGACCTCTCGCAAGAATATCACCGCGCTGGAGCGACGCAGTCACCACGCCTCCTCCCGTCACGCTCTCCCGGTCAGCTGCTGCTGCTGCTGCTGCTGCTGCTGCTGCTGCTACTGCTACTGCGACTAATTCATTGATACACTTTGAACGAATTCAACTTTCTTTTACAAAATAAGCGAACGTGAGGACGCGAGGTAGTTTTAGACGTTTCCTGTCGCGCGTTTGCATTGGACACCAGTGACCTCTTTGTTTGTGTTACTCAACCTGCGTTGTGTAACACAATGCATTGTTGCTTGCTAGCGTCAGTGCAGTGACCGTCTGTGTAGCCACTTAGCATGCCTGTTTAATCAGCAACTTTTGTTCCGCTGCGGTGGGTATGTTTTTGGGGGGGAGATGTTATCCCAAATGAGAGTATTTTTAGTCTCGGGTTTGACCAGATTGCCCGGTTGCGTAACGTTCACGTCCAACTCAAAGGCGGCGGCTAGAGTGACACCTGCCCGCTGCAGACATCACCAGCATCGGACCTTCAGCTCGGAGTGTGTGGGTGTCAAGGTAAACTTATCTCTGTGTGTGTGTGTGTGTGTGTGTGTGTGTGTGTGTGTGTGTGTGTGTGTGTGTGTGTGTGTGTGTGTGTGTGTGTTACTGTGTGTTACTGTGACACTGTACATGTAGGTGCACTGTTAAGGAGCCCAATAAAACAAACAACATATTTGAGTTATCGTGGATTTTTACGTTTCTACTTCTAATATTCCTTACTGCTAATTACATATTTATAATGTTACTATGTCTCTTGTTTGCACTAAATTGCTGTAATCCTGTAATTCCCCCCACTGTGGGACTAATAAAGGATTATTTTATCTAAACTTCTTCATAGTAATTTTAATGATATTTTCCTTTTATTGTTTGCTTTTAGGCAAAATATTCAGTTTTTTAAATCAGCGCTGCGACTGAGCCAATTAACGTAAATTGGACAAACTGATGCCACAGTTGACCGAATGGTGAACTTTATAATAATAACAACAATAACTTTATTTATAAAGCACCTATTTAAAAACAGAGTTTACAAAGTGCTTTGTACCACTCTCGGTCAAAGATGCTTGCTTAAAGAAAGACCACCACTCTGCTGATAGTAGAAGAAAGATCAAATCAAAAGTGAGTGTATTGGAATTTTTTCCTTTCTTTTTTTTGATGCAGCAAAAAGAAAACGGAGTGGTACGTCTGTCTCCGAATAAACGCGCTCACCGCGTGCAGTCACGTTTATGCCTAAACCGATATTTCATCGAAGTTCTATGTGTAACAATGTTACAGAAAGTTAGCAGAGAAACTCTTAGCTGGATCGCAGTCGAGTACCGACCAACAGCGGAGGCCAGAGGACAAACAACACGTTTTTGTCCCCCCCCCCCTCCATTCAACACAACTTTTTAACAAACATCACCTCAGTATCTGAAGCTTGTCACCTTTTAAAAGTCTCTGAATCTTGACCCCCGGAGAGCGCGCGTGTGTGTGTTGGGGACGCAGCAGCCTCGTGTCCTGTCTCGTGATGCTATAACGGTAACTTCAGCTCAGCTGCGAAAGTGGAGACTGAAAATATCTTGTGAGCTACGTTAGGGGTCGTCAGATGTCCTAAACCTGGCTTTTAAATGTCAGGTGACGCTGTTCGGAAGAAAAAAAAAAAAAAAAGAATCACAGTATTCAATAATGCAACAATAATGCAGCTTGAGATATTCAACTTAAATGTAAATGATGCCTTTAATGATCATCTTAATGAATTTTGACTTATTTTTTTGTTTTCAGGTCATACTTTTTCACTGACTGCATTATTATTATTATTATTATTATTATTATTATTATTATTATTATGGTTATCCTTAGAACTTCTCATCTATGTTTTCATCTGGTGGATATGGTTTTAAGATAATTTGCTGTTTATCTTTCTAGTACCGTTACAGATGAATCCGTTATACTGTTACAGGTAATTAGTGGAATACAAAACCAAATACATTATGTGTAATATCTAATATAAGTTCTTTATCAATGTTAGCATTGTTGTTGAGCTCTACGGGTGTACAGTCTACACAGTATTCTTGTATTGTCCCCCCTTTAGAACAATAGTAATGACACAAACCTGCTCCAAACACCGACCATCCCACGTTCATGAATATGCAAGTTCTAACGAGTCCGTTTCCTGCTCCGTTCCAGGTGCTGTACGATGGCCGTTGTCCCATATGTGTGACGGAGATCCAGTTCCTCCGGTTCCTGCAGAGGAACCGGCCTGGGAAAGTGCATTTCGTTGATATTGCTTTGCCAGGCTATGATGAAGAGAAACACAAGGACGTCAGCTACCAGATGGCCATGGAGGAAATGCACGTGATTGATGAGAAAGACGAGGTGAACTTCCAGGACTGTAATATTCTGCTGTGTCAGGTTGACATTTTGGACGATTTGTATCGATCAGCCTACATGTAATTTTTTAATACATAGTAGTATTATGCCAGTTGTCTAACGTCAGTTGTGTTGGCAGGTGCATCGTGGGATACCGGCCTTTGCGGTCATGTACAGCGCGGTCGGCCTCGGCTGGTTGGGGAGCCTCATGATGTGGTCACCCGTGAGACCGTTCATGGACAAGTCCTACGCCGCCTTTGCCAGGAATCGCTTAAAGTGGACGGGGCGCGGGGAAGAGTGCGCCGGAGGACGCTGTGAAAAGAAGACGCGGGAAAAATAAATGATGTTTAATTGTGTCTGATTAATACCGCGTGGTCTGTCCGGTTAACCCTCAAATAGTATGAACCTAAGGTTTAAAGGTCGTTCTTATTAGCTGAAGGGAAATATTGGCAGCGTTATTAAATATGCATATTTTGAAGCCATCATTTTGATGCAACATGTCTTTACTTGTAGGACCGTGAGTTTGATTAAACATTACTTGAGTTAAAGTAAAGAAAAGAGTAACTAAAAATGATCCAAACACATTAAAGTGACAGTAATAGAGTCATGGAGATGTTGAGGTTTTCAAAAATGGATGTGTATTATGTAAAAAAAAATATATATATATCATATAATCATTAACATCACCATCTTCTGGAGTCTCTGTGTTCTGTGATCAATAATTCAGACTTTTATTCTAATCATTTAGAAGTCAGTTTAACGTGAACACTGGTAAGATGACAGATGAGCAGATAAAATAAATATATATATATATATATATATATATATATATATATATATATAATGCAGAGAGGAAGCTTTGCTGCAAAGGACTGAGGGTAATGGTGAACAATGCACAACGCTGTCGTACTATGACAAGCTCAGTCATGTATGGTGATGCACAGCATCTCAGATTGAGGTTCACTCAAAAGCAGGTAGAGAACTAGAGTGTCGGGGAGCTGCCACTAGATGTCAGTGTGAGTCTAAAACAATCACCCTCGAGTGAAAGTGTTCCTCGTGAACCTTGTGCTCTATGGCAGTGTTGACCCGTTGCCAGATGGTGATTGACCCGTTCATTTGAAGGTGCCTTTTAACGGATATCAGCGGAACAAAGCGGTGCCATCATTATCTTAGCGTTTCTGACATACAAGGGAACAAGTGTGTGGCGTGCTATTTGTAGTCTACACCACTCTTTGTCAGTGACGTGTGTGTGTGTGTGTGTGTGTGTGTGTGTGTGTGTGTGTGTGTGTGTGTGTGTGTGTGTGTGTGTGTGTGTGTGTGTGTATGCGTGCGTGCGTGCTGGCGGACAGAGCCTCTCGTTATGATTGCAATGCAGAACAGCGTGTGCTCGTCAAAGGTCGTGTCAGTTGTTACTGTAGTATATAAATTAAATAGTTTATATTGTTTTAAAATGATGATATAACAACAATAAAATACGTAATAGTTTTATGTTACATTTATTTACATTATGAATAAATGCTCGACTGTAAAATAATGTTCCATTGTGACCGTACATTGTTAGTTAGGGTTTAAATTAGATGCTTATTCCGTTTGTACCTTGTAATGACTCAGTCTATGCTGCTAAATAAAAAATACCCTACACTATACATATACATAGTTACACTGTAACTTCTAATCTTAAGCATAGCTGCGTTCATTATATCTATTCAGCGCGACAGACTTAATTAGACGTGATTGTTGTGTATCACGTGTTGTGCTCGGTTTCTAAGAAGCCTTTTTTTGTTTTCGAGGAAGACGTGTTCGTGTTGCGCTGTGACGTAAGCAGCAGCTAACTTCAGCTCACTGAGACCCTTGAATTGTCAGCCCCCCCCCCCCCCACCCCTCTCTAATTTTAGCTCCCAGTCTGGCAGTCAGCTGGTGACAAACACATGACTTTAAGCCTCACAAAGCATTGGTTTACGCTCGTCCGCCACTCAGCCCAGCTCAGCCAATGAGAGTTAAGTACTGCATGAGAGAACGTTTGAATTAAGTATGAAAGTAGAGTAGCTATAAGGTACTTTGGCTCCTGAGTTTCCCCCATTTAATCAGCTCTGAACAGAGGAGATATTGATATACCTTACTTGATGCTTGGACACTTTTGTTTTTATCTGACATTTGTGATTTTTTTTTAGTATAAATACCAGCAGAACATCAACATGTTTAATTGTCATTCATAATTTGATACCATGCTGATGTTAGCATTAAGCTCAAAGCATCGCTGTGCCAAAACAAGTACCGTCTCACAGAGCTGCACGGCTTTAGACTCTCGTTCTGTTTGTTTCTCTAGATTCCTGTTGAAAATGCTGCCACGTCCAAAGTCAAGATTTGGACTTTGATTGCTGCTCACCACTCCAGGTCAAACACGGGTCGCTATCTCAGCACCAACTTGTGTTCAAGTTCGGTGAACAAGACATTGAGATCATACTGCAAAGATAGGCACCTGATGAGCCTTCTCAGAAAGAACCCTCGGCCTGGACCTCCACAGATATTACTATCACCTCCGCATCTCTCCAGATTTACAAGAAAAGGTATATTTAACAATTTAAACCACAGTGACGCATGCTCTGCCTGTAACCGCTTCCTCAGAGATTATGCCAAAGAGATTAATCATGTCCAGGTTTGAGGAGTTCTCTTTTGAGTGCACTGGGAGGACACCTTGGTCAGTCATTAAATAGAATATCCAGACACATTAACATTTATTTCAAGATAAAGGATGTTCCTTCAGCGGAAAATGCCGGCCTTGTTGTCACAACTCTGTCACGAAGGGAGCTCTTGAGGAGGACTCGGACGCAGAGTAGAGGTTCAGCTGACAATCTTTTATTTCCAACAAAAATACACAGGGAAATCCCTGGAAACAAAAAAACTCCTCCGAAGAGGGAAGAACGGGGAAATGCTCTGGCTAAACTAATAGAGCTGGGTAATATTAAATACAGGAAGCCAACAAAAACCTCTCTTAGCGAGGAAAGAAGAAAATGACAAAGTAGAACTAAAAATGCTCTGATTTAACTCAAGAGCTGCAAAGTCAAAACGGCAAAAGCCAAACCAAAAATCTCTTCTCGAGGAAGGTATTAAACTACAAGTAAAATGCTCTGATGTAACTCAAAGAGCTGAATAGTCAAAAAGGCAAAATGCAAAAAACTAAATCTCTCTTACCGAGGAAACAAGAAAATAATCAGTCACTAACAAAAAGGCTCTGACATAATTCTAAGGGCTGTGAAGCAATAAACGGCACAAGGCCAACCAAGGACTCAATAACAAGGTTCGGGACAGACAAAACTATGACTTGACACTAGCATAGGGCGGGTGTGCAAGACGAAAGGACATGACACACTGGCACAGGACAAGGGGAGACGCAGACTATAAGTACACATGAGGGAAGTGGGGGAACAGGTGGAGACAATCAGGAATCAGGGAAGACAATCAGACTGGTGACACATGAGGAAGGGCAAGGAACCTGAAACGAGAGGAGAGTTAATTTCCAAAATAAAACAGGAAGTCACAAAACAAATGTGGAGACAGGACAAAAACCCAGCTTGACATACAGGTGTGACAAACTCCATCATATCTTGACAAGTCACAGAGAAGGAGTCAAAGTCAACCAGCAGACAGAGAGCAGACTTTATCATAGAGACAACACGGACCTTGAGAAGCAAAGACAAACAGGAGAGCTCAGGAAAAAGGCCTTCGATACAGGGTGACTCTGAAGCGCAGCTATTTCACATAGCATTTTTGGCAATATTTGGAGAGAGTTACAGTTATGTTGTTATTCACATAAACTCCGTCTTCTCTCGCGGTTTTGCAGAAATTCGAAACATTAAAAAAATAATTGTACAGTTTGTCTGAAAAAGTCTTATGGAAAGAAGTCATAAAGATGTCATATTATAGTATGCTGAAAAAAGCCATATAGAAGTCATAATCGAAAAAAAAGTCATGGAGAAGGATGTTGAAAAAAATCATTAAAAAGTAATTTTCTAACATGTCGTAAAAAAAGTCATAGTATAGTATGGTGACAAGTTGTAAAAAACGTAGTATAGTTGGTGAAAAAAGTCATAGTATAGTATGCTAAAAAAAGTTATAGTATAGTGTGTCTAAAAAAGTGTTAGTATAGTTTGTCTTAAAAAGTCACAGTATAGTGTGTCCAAAAAAAATATAAAAAATTAATTTTCTAGCGTGTCGAAAAAAAGTCATAGTATAGTATGGCGACAAGTTGTAAAAAACGTAGTATAGTGTGGCTAAAAAAGTGTTAGTATAGTATGTCTTAAATAGTCATATTATAGTATGCTAAAAAAAAGTAATACTATAGTATGTCGAAAAGAGTCACAGTATAGTGTTGAAAAAAAATCAAACCTCTTAAGGTTTGATCCTTAAGAGGTTTGATGAATTTTGAGTTCTAACATCCACTATGAATAGTCAAATACACACAGAGAATAGCACTGGTGGCCTTGTTGGTTAGTTCCTGGTCTGGAAGGCGTCAACAGTAGGAGACGGTGGACAACCTGAACAAAATGAAGATGTTGTCCTCAGCTCTGCCTTCATCTGAGGAGAAAAGACGAGAAGGACAACATGAGAATTTGCATCACGTTCACGTACATGTGGACTTACTACTACAAGCAGGGGTTCTAAAAGCACAGTATAGTATGTCATATACTACATATACTTTTATCGTGCTATTATTTATTACTTTCATGGCATTTATTTATGACACGCTCCTAGGACAGTTTTTTATGGCTACCATTACCATTTTTATTTTACTTTATTATTACATGCTTGTGTACATGACTTTTCTTGATAACGTTGTATCTTTTTATGGCATACTCTGCTACTTTTAATGACATCTTTATGGAGTACTATCTGTTGATATACAGTTTTTTTCAGCATACTTGTGGTGGCTGGGCGTGGTTGGGTGCAGCTGTGCTACAATGCTTTACTGTGACATTTTGAAAGACCTATATATAGTGTGTAGCATTTGCAGATGTTGTTGTTGCACCTCTGGTTTTGGATGTTCGCATGAATAAACATAACACTGAGACCGACCAACATAGGAGGAAAAGTACAAAAAAAATATTTTTTGACATGTGCCAACAACACCATCAAACCATAGTGGACAGCACACAGGCTGTTGACTGCTGTAGGCTACGCCAAAACAGCAGTAGTCAACACCGCTGAATGTTCTCTTAACAGGTTTGACAATCCGAACCCGGTCATAACTCTCAACAGACTAGCAGGACAACAACAACATCCCACCTCACTCTCTCTGCCAATCCCAGGTACGCTCCCTTGTGCCACCCTCCCCCCATGGGTCGCGAGAATGATTGACAGGTTTAACAATTTCACAGGTCATGAGACCTTCGCTGACCTCAGTAAGTGTAATAACCATTAATCTTATCTGGAGCACCTTCTCCGAGCAAACACAATAACACTTATAACATAACAGATTCACATTACATGTCACCCAGTCCGTTAATATTAGCATCCAAAGAAATATAATAGTTTTGTGATCAATAATTAAAATTTGTATTCTCATCATCTAGAATTCTGTGTAAATCAGTCTGATATGTTTCTTCTAACATGAACATATAGTAGTAGAGGAGTAAGCAGACAACAGAACATGTGGGTATTGAGGAAAATATTGAGGCTAACGTAACAAACATGACAGAGAAAAAGCTTTGCTGCAAAACAGAGAGAGTTATGACGTACTGTAGACAATACTGTCACATATCCTGTTGCATAAATGGAGGAAGCAAAATGCAGTCATATATCGTGTTGCAGGGAGCTGCCACTAGATGTCCTTGTACGTTTAAAATAATCACCCTTGAGTGAAATTGTTGCTCGTGAACTGTGCTGTATGGCATGATGATTGTTGGCCAGATTATGATCGGGCTGTTCATGTAAAAGTGCTTTTTAACAGATACAGGCAGAAATGATGGGTGAAATCATTATCTAGAGCAGGGGTGGGCAAACTTTTTTGGCTCAGGGGCCACATTGACTTTTAAAATTTGACAGACGGGCCGGGCCAGTATCAGATGGATAGAGAGTGTTTGTGTGAACCAATATAAAATATAAGTAAAAGCCAATAACTAAAAAGTAAAGAGAACTTACATTTCAGTGGGAACAGTGTTGTTGGTCCCCCTTTTTTGCCAGTGCATCAAAGTTTGGTGTCAGCTTTGTTGTGGCAATTCTCAGGACAGATCTGAGGTGTTTATCCATTAACTGGGATCTGCGGCGTGATTTGTTGGTTTTCATCACGCTGAACGTCTGTTCACACACGTAAGTAGAGCCAAACAACACCAGCATCCTCTGTGCCATCCTCCTCATGTTTGGAAACTTGGCTTCGCTTAGTGAAGCATAGAATTCAGCCAGGTTAAGGGAGTTGAACTTCTCCTTTAAGACGGCGTCACATTGAAGATCAGTGAGTTCCAATTGCAACTCCTGCGGCGCCGTTTCATAATCTTGTGACAGGGGACATGACATGCCGTATAAAACGGACCATGTCTCCGTGGCGCGCTTGTCTGTGGGGGAGGGGTGGAGGTGAGCCGCGCAGACAGCAGCAGCTGGACTCGCAGCCTGATGCGCTGCAGAAAGCACGGCACAGCTGTCCTCTGCCGCACGGCACGTAAAGACCGCTGTAACGCTTCTCCGTTCCCGACTTGAGTTAAGAAACATCGATGCTGGTCTTTTGCCGTCATCGTGCTTCGGGAAACTCAAGTCCTGAACGGAGAAGCGTTACAGCGGTCTTCACTATAATTTATAATTCATAATACTCGGCGGGCCGGATCAAAACGCCCAACGGGCCGGATCCGGCCCACGGGCCGTAGTTTGCCCACCCTTGATCTAGAGTTTCTAGGAAAATAAAATAAAAAAAACAAATCAACTGACTGAACTGGCATAATATTTGTCATTTGAATGACACTTTGTAAGTCATTTCTCTATGCTGGTGGACAAAAAGTTTGTAATCTCACTGGAGCCTCTCCTGTTATGAGCGTGTTTCATCAACAATACATTGAGTATTATGTTGGTAATACGTTGAGTCTTATGGTTATATTAGTTGGAAATAAATTACTCTGTATTTTTTTTTATTCTAGTGTAGCTATTTAAAAATTGCAGCGTACAGTTATGTTTTTTATGAGTAATAAGAAGGGCTTCTTAATCAACTAACAGTCATACTATTTTGTCAACTAATTACATTACTAGTTGATTTAATCAACAGATGTATAAAAGAGTTTCTCCCCAGAATCGGAATCACACAAAAGCAGAAATATGTTCATATGTTTCTTTGAAATAAGTCATCCAGCATAAAAAAACATGAAAACAACTAATCAACTCAGGGAATATTAGTCAACTACGACCTAGATGACCAATTAGTCAACTAATGAACTGAGAGGGGGAAATTCAGAAGTGGATTCATTTATATTATATATATTAAAATTATATATTTACAAAAACTGACGTAGCTATAATTATAAAATACTTTATAGTTCAATAGGTTATTAAATACTGTGTTGTAATTTCATTGTTCAAACGTCTTTTTCCTTGCTGTAACAGTGAAGTCACAATATTTAAAGACATGTATGTTTTTTGATCACATGTTGTGCTCAGTTTCTAAGAATCCCGCTTGTTTTCGAGGAAGGTGTTGCTCTGTGACGACAGCAGCAGCTAACTGCAGCTCACCGAGACCCCTTGCATTGTCAGCCCCCTCTCTAATTATAGCTTCCAGTCTGGCAGTCAGCGGTGGCAACACATGACTTTAAGCCCGTGTGTGGGCTCACAAAGCATTGGTTTACGCTCGTCCGCCCCTCAGCCCAGCTCAGCCAATAAGAGTTAAGGACTGCATGAGAGAAAGGTTGAATTAAGTATCAAAACACTGAAGAAATAGTACCTCTGACAGTTTGTTAAAAGTGCTGTGCTGGATTTCAAAACACAAAGACTTGGTTGAAGAAGAATTGTGAAGACAGAAGAACTAGGTGTTGTGTTTGAGGTAAATCCTTAGTGTCTGTCATTATCTGGCATTTCCTGTCAAGGTTGGAGTAGCTATAAGCTACTTTGGTTCATGACCTTCCCTCACTCAAGAGGGAAACAACCTTTGTAGATCTGTGGCTGTTGTAAAGTCAAGCTGTTTACCTTTGTCTTTGTGAAGGCACCACAGGAAGTGTTCATGAATGCATTTTATTTTACATGGTAGAAAAGTAGAAGAATGCTCCTAAAGATCTCTGGGTTCTCAAATTTCCATCAGAAATAGCAGATTTATTGACGACATTAAGAGTTGTTTACAGGTCATGTTCACGGACGTATTTGCTCTGAGGTTTCTTGAAAAGGTGGACGTGCAAGGTTGCTGTGGAACATAATGTTTGTACACAAACAGCTCACCCTGAAAGTGCACACTTTCTGTTAACAGTGACAATGTGCCTCTCTGAACAGAAGAGATCATGATTTTGCCTGAGGCTTTGACACTTTTACCTAAAGTTTGTACTTTTATTTTGTTTTGGATAAATTGAAGATCGACTAACGCTCCTAACGCCCCCAGTGGGATGTCATCCTTTGTTGTCATTGTAATGTCTCTACAACTACTGGATGGATTGCCATTAAATGTGGTTCAGGCTCTCATTTTGATACCCTGATTTTTCATTTGGCGCCAGGTCCAAATTTCAAATCGTCCAACGCTTTAGTTTACCAAACACCTCCGAAAATTCCATTCCCATCAGCCTCGACTGTACTTTGTTTTATGTCGTTAGCACATGCTGACATGCTAAACTAAGATTCTGAACATGGTACATATTATAATGCTAAACATCAACAAACTACACTGTCCTTCTGACCTTGTTAGCGTGCTAATGTTAGCATTTAGCATCACTGTGCCAACACAGTCTCACAGAGCTGCTTCTATTTCCCTAGATTCCTGTTGAAAATGCTGCTCCGGACAAAATCGACGCAAACTCAAGAGTGACATTTGAACTCTGATTGCTGCTCACCACTCCAGGTCAAGCATGGGTCGCTACCTCAGCACCATCGTGTGTTCAAGTTCGGTGAACAAGACATTGAGATCATACTGCAAAGTTAGGTACCTAATGAGCCTTCTCAGAAAGTACCCTCGTCTGGCTAAAGCAACGCTCGGCCTGGACCTCCACAGATATTACCTCCTATCACCTCCTCATCTGTCCAGATTTACAAGAAAAGGTATATTTAACAATGTAAACCGCAGTGCTGCAGGCTCTGCTTCTAACCACTTCCTCAGAGATTATACCAAAGAACTGAGTCATCTCCAGGTGGTGCGTTTTTACTCATCCTCCGATAGGAATACATTCAAACCTGACGCTCCAATTGGGATTTACGAGGAGGCTCAGAATGGTTTCCTTTCGACTTCACTGGGAGGACGTCTTGGTCAATCGTTTAATAAAATGTCCAGACACATCAATATTTATTTCAAGAGAAAGGATGTTTCTCTGGCTGAAAACGCCGGCCTTGTTGTCACAACTCCAGAATGGCTTGGAAGGTCGCAGAGGCGTAGTCAGAGTCAAACAGCAGTCAAAGAGCAAAATAAATCAGGCAAAGACACAACGCAGACCGTGAAAAGCAAAGACACACAGAACAGCTCGGAGATAAGTCCTTCAAAACAAGACAACTTTGGACTGCAACTGTTTCACATCAGTTCTTTGGCGACGAGATTTGGAGAGAGCTACAGTTACGTTGCTGGTCACGTTAACTCAGTCTTCTCTCGCAGTTTTACCAAAGATCAAATGCAGGAGAATTTGGAGACCGTGTCTTCCTCAAGAGGGAAAAACAGAAGGCTGAAGAGGAGACCAATGCAAAACACTTACATCATGAATTCTAAAGAAGCTGAACTGTCTGAAGTCAAGTCAGGCGCCCATCAGCCAACAGTGGAAACTAACAATATCTCCAGCAGCTGGGAGGAGGGCTACCTCCATTTTGCAAGACACATCAATAAATACTTTGGTGCCAAAGTTACTAAAGACGTTGATCAAGATCAAAATAGCAAAAAGAAGTCTTCAGCACAATCTACCTCACAAACCCAAGGTGCCATGCCACAACTGAAGCAGGACGACCCTATCGTCCATGAAACAGGAGGCCTTTTCCACAGCAGCAGTAATACCACTAACTTCGGAGATAACTATTTGCAAACGGCCGGCCACATCAATCAGTATTTCAAGGGTCAAAGTGGAGTGGATGAGGACACTGTTGGAAATCTCTTCACAGAGATGGATCCTGGATCTGCTACCTCTGAGAGACTAAAGTCTGTGTCCTTTATGGACTGCCTTTACAACCCCACTAGTGCCATCCCTGACTTGCTGGGTGCTTATCTGAAACTGGGCCCCTTGACTCAGACTCGGAAGCCTGCCATGACTTCACCAGAGACAATGTTGAATAAAAAGGTGAGTTGAGGCTTCATGTTCAGTGATCAAGAACATGAGAAACTGAAGGTATAAAGTTCTATGCAAATGTGTATTAGTAATCTGTGGTTGTTTTGTTCTCAGCTGGTATTGAGTCGGAGGCAGGCAGAGGAAATGACACGGGGGTTGATTGGCACTCTGTCACAGGCTTCGCCTCCAGAAGCTCTGGCTGTCTGCGTGGAGGCACTCAATGGACACCTCATCCGTTACCCATCATGCAAAGCTATAATGTGGCAGGTTTGTCGGAAGTGAAACAACATTTCACAAACAGTTTAACAAACTGATTTGACCTCAGTGAATTCTCACAGTAGTTTGTGTTTCCAGGAGAGGACTGCAGTCACACTGTTGAGAAAGCGACGGACCTACAGAGATAACCAGGCGCTTCAGAGCGCCTTGAGAGAAAGCTTGGCTCTAATCGGCTACGTGGATCCAGTCAAAGGTTGTGGCATAAGAGTGCTCTCAATTGACGGTGGTGGCACAAGGTAACTGTGAGAAAAATTATAATTGATGAAGGATAGGCTTTACAAATTCAGCGTGCATGAATATTTATTTATTATAATTTATTCATCAATGAATCTCTAATTTATTTCCCCCTGGTTAGTTGTTTTGTCTACACATTTTTGACAAGTATTAATCAAATATCAAAATAGTTGTTCATTGATTTTATGTCGATCCACTAGTATATTCATCAACTCATTGTTTCAGCTCAACCCTATTTATGATGGTCTCTGTATCGTGCTTTGTATAGAATTACCTGACTTAATCAACTCATCTTAATATGTTTATTCTTCACTTCATATTCATGGTATTCAATAGTCTGTCTCTGTCTTTTCCAGAGGTGTGGTGCCTTTGCAGGTACTAAAGCTACTGGAAGCTCAAACAGGCAAGAAGATCCACCAGCTGTTTGACTACATCTGTGGAGTGAGCACAGGTGACAAACAACAGACCTGAGAGTTCCTAAGCTAATATTTAACGATATGATTCATGCCTAACAACCTCTCGATGCTTCTGAGTCTGACTCTATCTGTGTTTCTCTGCATGTGTTTATTAAAGGTGCCGTTCTAGCCTTCATGCTGGGTCTCGCCCATTTTTCCCTGGAGGAGTGTGCTGACATGTATCGTCGGTTTGGTTCTGAAGTGTTTCGGCAGAACCCGCTGGTCGGCACCATGAAGATGGGCTGGAGTCACTCTTACTACAACACTGAGACCTGGGAGACAATACTACGGTATGCACAGAATGGATTCTAACACTACTGTATGTACTCCGTGTGGTGTATTCTCAACATGTTAACAAGACAGCAACAATCTGGTCTGATGGAATTTTCTATTTTCATCCTGTTTAGAGAAAAGCTGGGAAATAGAGTACTTATCAAAACAGCCGGAGATGAGTTGAGTCCCAAGGTAAGAATACTGCTGGCGGTTGGTTTCACAGTGTTTGTGTCAAATCGCCATGAAGCTCACAGCACTGATAAAATAATGTGTTGTTGCTCAGGTTTCAGCAGTCAGCGCCGTGGTGAACTGGGGTACCAGTCCAAAGGCCTTCGTCTTCCGCAACTACAACCACAAACCAGGCTCTCTCAGCCGCTACGCAGGAGGCTCAGTTTGCCAGATGTGGCAGGCAGTGCGAGCGTCATCGGCCGCCCCGGGATACTTCCAGGAGTTCCCCTTAGAAAGCGACATCCACCAGGTGGGAAACTGCTATATCTGCATTTTCAGTGAGCACCTTTGTGACTTGCGGTGCACACAAAAGCCATGTTTTTAATGCAACTTAGATGAAAAAGGATCTGTGATGAGTAAACGTTTGAAGACCTTTGCCTGCTCTGCATTCAAAATGTGTCTGCCCCCCTCCCCCACCCACTAATCAATTTCATATTACGAAATTGCAGTTATTGCTGAAGCTGTTGAGTTCCATCATCTATTTCAAGCTTTAATCGGCTTCGATCGGGATGTTAAAAAGGCTCCGCGTTTTGACTCACACACATGGTTTATACTATATGGAAAAAGCGACAAAATACGTGTCCTGTACATTTGTAGATGGATTTCTGTATGTCTTCTTAGGATGGAGGAATCATCTTGAACAATCCCTGTGCCTTGGCTGTCCATGAGAGCCGTCTACTGTGGCCCGACCAGCCCTTCCAGTGTGTGCTGTCCCTTGGCACGGGCCGCTATGACAACGCTAAGAGGGGACCTACCACCTCCACCAGCCTGAGGGCCAAAATCAGCAACCTGATCAGCAGTGCTACTGACACCGAAGGGGTCCACACACTTTTGGACGAACTGCTGGCTCCGGACGTGTACTTCCGCTTCAACCCCATGTTGAGCTCTTTGGTGTCCCTGGACGAGAGCCGGCCGCAGGCCCTGGACCAGCTGCAGAGAGACAACCAGAACTACCTTGAGAGAAACCGGCTGAAACTGGCAAGGCTCTGTCTGGTGCTCGGGGCGGAGCGCTCGGCTGCAAGCAGGACTAAGGACTGGATGAGTGGGAGGGCCTGGGAGATGAAGCAGAGATGGGTGTGAGTAGGTGCAGTGTGAGGTATGTGTACACAATAATGCATATGCACTGGTACCCAGTGGACAAAATAACAACAACCCTGATGTATTAATGCAATTTGGTTTGTTGATCCCTTAACTTTTCAGGTAAAATACTAGTTTCAAAACTAATGACATTCCCATCTGCCTCTGTTGTGTTTTATGTTTAGCGCTAATTACTGAACGAAGATGGTGAACATGGCGAACATTATACCTGCAAAACACAAGCATGTTTATGTCAGCAGGTTAGCATGCTGCTGGTTAGCATTTAGCTCAAAGTAAAGTACAGTATAACAGAGCCGCTAATGTGAATTTTACACCGTGTCTACACATTTGATATGCATAAATGAGACCCACATGGTTATTTTCTTCTGTTTTATGTGCTACAGCGATTGTGTGTTGGGCTACATCTTGTTGAGGGTCTACATGTGATCACGGCTGTCATTGCTTATTGCAGTTTTCTGTCTTTGGCATCGGTTGTTGTGAAAAAAATGTGATTTTGCAGCTGAATTCAGAATTACAAAGCAAGCTACTTTACAGTAGATATTAAGTTGTGTAGCTTACTGATCGGCAGAATGCATCAGCCTTCAGACGGGGTTGAACAATCACCAAGAGACTTTTCATGTCAGTATAAAACAACTTAAAGAGAAACAAAGAAGCCAGATAGTTGCTACTAAGCTTCAATCATTTCATCAAGGTTATTATGTCATAATATGTTTCTTCTGTTTGGTTTACTTCCTGTTATACATGCAGGCTACTGCAAGCCAAATCAATATGATGTTGTCAACAAGCAACCTCACTTATAGCACGTTCATGCACTTTATTTAAAAAAAGCTTTGTGTTAATGTGCACATAATGATCTGATTATTTCTGTTAATGTTGCACTTCTCAGTGTTGTTGAATGTGATATAAGCTATAAATTATTCTTTCATGTGACATCACAGATACAGTAGTATATTATTGTGCAATTGGGCATTGTATCATTGTATGTTTTGAATAAATATATATTTATGAAGACTTTTGTTCTTGTCATGAAAGTTATTTTTTGATTCTGTACTGAACACAACACCATTTTTTTTGCCAAACCGATAAATAAATCACCCTGTTTTTGACAAATTGTGTCAAACTTTATCAATGAGGGAAAAGTCATCCAATCACTTGAATGTGACGGGTTAACCCCCCCCCCCCCCCCCCCCCCATGTGTGTGGAAGCTGTGTCCTCCCTGTCCACAATAGACTGACTTTGTTCCAAAACAGAAACGCTTTGTGTGAGAGAGTGTGCGTTCGTGCCAGCCAGAGTGAAGATACAAGGTCAGTAACCCACTACGCATCTAACGCACTGCAAATCAACAGCACACATGAACAAATACCAAAAAAAAAGACTTGATCTCTTTAGCAAGCTGCAGCTGATTGTTGCTAGATGAGAGCTGGATGACACCTAAACCTAAACCTCTAACTAGTGCATGACATGTTACTTTATTTAAACTATTTATGCAGATGTGGAGATGACGGTATTCTTATGTGAGGATTTCACGATGGATTTATTACTATAAGCTCTCGGGCCCTGTTTGCCAGGCGTGTGACCCGGACTCGGGACAGCCGTCCTGACGGGCCACATGAGCCCCTGATATCCTGCTTTTTACCTGCGTTAAGCTGATGGAGTGATAACTAACAGAAATATCAGATGCTGCAGGGAAAAAGTGAAGCTCACTGTGAAGACGATGGTGTGAATCTACCGTGACAGGAAGAAGAAAGCAAGGGTCCTCTTTCACTGCACCAAGGAGAAGGGACCAAGGAGCAGAGACAGCACCTTAAACTACGCTCGAAGGTAGGACCCCTAACGACCACCATTCTGTACTTTGTTTAGATCACTAAGACACTTTAGAGTAGCATAGAGTGCATCGCCATGTGAAGGAGCGCTTTAGTCCTTGCAGCTGTTGATCAAGACGGCTCTCAATGGAAGTCAAGGTTTTAATGATGTCATAGTCTGAGTTGAGAAGTGGGACGGGTCTACAACGGCATCAGCAGATTTGTGTCAGTGAACACGAGAGTGTTCGGCTTTCACGCCTTTGAGATGACTGGCATAAATTTGCATTGATGTGCATTTGACTTTATGAACTACGTATCTTATCGCGTAATGTCGGGAAATTAAACTTTAAGTTTCCCTTAAATGTTGCACATAGCACTAAATATCCATTGGTCTTTATATATTTTCTAATTGAACATAGCGTGGCTCTGCTTGGCAATGTAATATATCTAAATAACAGCAATGGAATTATTGGATCGCCATGATTATTTGGACTCAGACGATGAATTCGACCGACTTTGGTGATCTACTGACTTTCCTGTAGCGCAACCGTGAGGTGGATATTTGTGCTTTGAGTGAAATGTTTAAACAATTAGGCTAAATTGAACTTGGTTCACACGTTCATTTTTCCCCTCAGGATCAATTAACTTTGGTGATCCCTCAACAGTTAAGTGCCACCATCAAATCGTCCAATACTTTTTACCAAATACATCCAAAACTACTGACTCTCTCTACTCTTTTGTTTAGTGCTCAGAGGCAAATGTAAGCATGGTTTAACATTACACAACATGGTAGCATGCTGAAATGAGCATTTCACTTGAAGTACATAAACACTGTCTCACAGAGCAGCCAGCATGGCTGTTGAATCGTATTCTCGTTACAGGATGCTCTTGAGAAAATGTTCTGTTGCTGTAGATTACCGTTACCTCACCATAAAGTCAGAACTCGAAGTTTGTGAGACAATAATGTTTTGATAGCACAGTGTCACAGTGGCGATGACTCAATGCAGCTCAGTGTCCCGGAGTCTCTTTCTGGCCTTTTCTTGCGAGCTCCCCCCCCCTGATGCAGTGACGTCAAAGCGTCAAATGAAAGGTGCTCCGAGTCTGAAAAGGCAACTTGTGCGGTCGAACATTCCCTCCCACAAGCCATCTGCTTTTACCCGAGGCCCTGGGCACACGTGCCAAAGGAGACCCGCGAGCATAGAGACCTTCTTGTCGCCACTGAGCTGGCTCTGTCCGTCCCTCTGCCTCTTCACTGTGCAATCTGGTGCATGGCACTGATCATTGCTCACTGCCAGGCCTGCTTTAGTCCAATGTATGGGGGTGGGGGGGTGGAGGGGTGGGGGTGGGGGGGGGGGGGGGGGGGGGGGGGGGCATGTCAGGTTGTGTCTACGTCACAAGTGATCTGATACTCTTTCTAAATAGGAATGAAAATATGTCGTTGGCTTCATTATTAGACTTCCAGATACAAATCTTCATTCCAAGTTTAATTTCATCTGTAGGTAGAGCCACCTCATTTTATCCCCCCCGCCTTCCTCACCACCGAGCTATTGTTTAGCCCAGTCAGCGCTGGTTTGTATATGCGGCCCCGTGTGGATGCCTGAAAGCCTACACAGATCAGGACTCTGTCGACAGCCTTGAGACGCCTTTTGTTTTACACAAATGCAGCTTCTCCTGCGAACTTTGGCACTTTTTCTAGCAAAGAAAACTGCTGCTCCCCCCCCCCCCCCAATAGGATTTTCTCAGCTGAATGGCAGTGACCTTTTCCTCCTCTTGGGGATATGCATGTGAATGGATATTCATTCTTTAAATGAAAAACATTTAAATGCCTATTTCCATCCGTGGTCAGAGCTACTGCGCTGGAGTCATGTGACTTGAGATTTGCCACATGTAACATTCATACGAGAGAAACAAACATTGCTTTCATTCTCTTGTTTCCCCGGTTCTCTCCAGTCAGTCAACAATAAAGCCCACATTTTGATGTCATCAAAACCAACAAGAATGCAAAAGCTTGTTGCTTTTGAAAAATAAAAACAGGCTCCTTTCTCAATCCAAATCATGTAAAAAAAAAAATGCCCCAATGGTGTAATAAATCCACACCTTAATTTAATTTCCCGCGTGTTTATCGTGCGAACAAACTTTGAGACTTTGTGTTTGATTGAGATTGGATTGTTCAGAATGGTGAGAGCCTCGTCGGAGCAGTGAAGTGATGTGGGTGAGGAGTAGGTGGTGTATGGCGCTCATTCATTATTCATGAGATGGGTGGGCAGAGTGTAAGTGGCAGTGACAGACAGAAACTTTATTGCTGAAGTGTATCAACTCTTCGAGGGTTCTTGACCTGATATTTGAAGGACAGAGGCTTTAATTGGTATTCTGCACAAACAAGAATAATTCTGTTGAGAAAAAAAAAAAAATCATTGGAATTATTGATGCGCTGGGGAAACCAAAGAGATGGGGAGGACAGAGCCCTGATTTGAGAGCGGTAGGTACTGACAACTATTTGTTCTAGTCATACTAACTTGTGGTTCATTGCATATTTATGTCAATAATGTGGTGAAAAGATTTGAAAAGTAATGTAACATTTGCACTAATGACTCCACAGACGTTCAGGGAGTTCATTATCGTGACAGCTTGAGACACAGTTTAATCTCCTGTTCTTATATTTGTACTGTGTGATAAACTAGTCTCTTAGAGAATGTGGTACTAAGTGGTGGAGATGTTAGTGGTGGGAATAACTAAGTACATTCATACTCAAGCATTGTACTCAAGTAGAATTAGAAGTTAGATACTTCGATACGTAGACAAGTAGAAGTATCGAGTATTTTCAGTTGATGCCACTTAATGCTTCTACTCCTCTACATTTCAGAGGGACCTTTTTTTACTTTTCACTCCACAGTGTTTGCGTTGACCAGCTATTACTTTTCAGATTAAGAATTGCAATACATTGTTTTACATTCAACCAATTGTAAGCAGATTCACCTAAGAGGGATTAGCCCCTCTCAACTTTTAAATTGTTTCATTTAAATATCTGAGTTTGACACTCAAAGAGTTATTGAATTATTCATTATTATACAAAAACCCCCCAAGATTATTAAAGATTAATCCCCAAAATGAATATCAATTTATGTAGCAGAACTTTTTTCTTCTTTTTGAGAACCACTGGATTAAACTACTGGACGACAACTATAGCCACCTCGACGTACAGCAGTAAAAAGCTGCCTAAACATTAGTGCATGAGTTATATGTTATATGTTATATATATATATATATATATATATACATATATATATATATATATATATATATATATATATATATATATATAAAATCAAATTGTAATTGATGTATAATAAAACATTTGAAGGGGAACATTTTTTGCATTTCAGCAGAATGAGTACAGAAAGTAGTTTTACTTTTGATACTGGAAGTACATTCTGCTGATACGTTAAGTTCTTTCTTTTATCTTTTCCACCACTGTGGGACGTTCATTGCTGCATGCAGATGATTTGTGAACCACTAATAAAGTCTTCATTTACAGTAATTCGTGCTGGATTGTATCTGCATGACATGACATGCGCTGTACAGCAGACATCCTGTATTTTTCTCTAACAGGAGATCTGGTGAAGGAATAAGTTGCTTGGTTCCATGTACTGTAAAGATGGGGACACTGGTCGAACCAGCGCTGCTGCTTCTCTTATGGCAGAGTGTTTGGACTTTGGACATCCCTCTGGAAAGTGAGTCAGTAGCTTAACGTGTGTGTCGTTTTTGATAGTTATTGTCTTACGCTATACGTCTCTAATAAACTAAGCTGGTTTATGTCTCTGCCTGCAGTCAGACAGCCCCCGACCATCATAAAGCAGTCGATGAAGGAGCATATTGTTGACCCCAAAGACACCATGGTCATAGAGTGTGAAGCCAAAGGAAACCCTCATCCCATGTGAGAGCCGATGTCCTCTGAAGAGTTTTGTTTTACACTCGCGTAATTATCTGCTAACCACCTCGCTGTTTTTTTTTTTCTGTCTTCTTTTACACTCTTTGCTCAAATAATGAAGTTTCTCCTGGAGACGTAACGGGAAGTATTTCAACGTGGCACGTGACGCTCAAGCTTCGATGCGAAGGCGTTCAGGGACTCTGGACATCTACGCCTGGAAAGATCCAGAACAGTATGAGGCAGAGTATCAGTGCATCGCCTCCAATGAGTATGGATCCGCATACTCCAACAAGATCAGACTGCGGCTGTACAGTAAGATCATTATTGGGACTATTAGAGATCAAATTAGAGGGTTTTTTTTGCAGACATTACTCAAACAGGAGTATACAGTGTTTTTGATAGGGACTATTTTCAGGTTCAGATTTGATGGTAGTGACGGTATTAAGCTACAGAAACAATACATGATGGTAGGATGAATTCATTCCCTGTTTTGATCTTTTCATGAGATTCAGAGTATTACCAGACAAGTCCTACTAGATACTATAATAAAGTCTGATAGTTGATTAGCTCAGTTATTAGTATGTTGCTGTTCACATTTGTGACGTGCACTGTTGTGAAAATAACTAAACCCAACGTTGGCGCTCAGTGGAGACATGTGAACCTCTGTGTTTGTGAAGGAGCTCCTGTTTGGCCAAGGGAGGTCCTGGAGCCTGTGGTGGTCAGCGCTGGCTTGCCTCTGGTCCTGTCCTGTGACCCGCCAGCAGGCCCGCCGAAACCCGAAACCTACTGGATGTCCAGCTGTAAGAGTCTCTCTAGAGTTACTTACGTTTGAATCAATACGGCTCAACAAGGAGTCATTTTAATGATCTGCCAATCAAACAAGCTTACAAGAATTCCAGATTTTTCCTGTGAACTGACTTTATTTTGTTCACACCGTCTCAGGCTCATATGCGAGACCGTTCAACTGGCCCGTTCAGACGGCTTTCCCCACCATGCAGCCCGTGCGGCCGGACCGCAGGGTGTCTATGGGAGTAAACGGAGATTTGTATTTCTCTAACGTCCTGTTTAACGACTCTGCTACTGATTACTGCTGCAATGCCCGCTTCCCCTACAAGAATGTCATCCAGCAGAAGATGCCTGTGGTCGTTAAAGTGCTTACAAGTGAGTGCGATTGTGTGTTCGCAGTGTCCATTTTGGTTCACAAAATATTCCTTTACAGTTGTAATGTGCAGCGGTGGAAAGTAACTAAGGACATTTTCTCAAGTACTGTACTGAAGTACAATTTGAGGTACTTGTACTTTATTTTATAATTCTACTCACAAGCTACCCAGCAGTAGTTAATATAAAAATAAGACCAATCTTTACCAGCTGCAACATTAAAGCAATGTACACATAAATGCATCAAACATTAGAATTCAATATCATAATATACATTGTTCTGAAATGGGTCATTCTGCATTATAAGTACTTTTAACAATATTTTCATGCGGGATTTTTTGTACTTGTAACAGAATATTTCTACACTGTGGTATTGCTACCTTCACTTAAATAACTTTTACTTCAACTACTGGTAATCGTACCCTGTGGTAATTGCAAAAGACCAATGAAAATGAAAAAAAAACATGCACTCCATGCAGAACACTTAAGATATTTGATTAGTTGTATTTCTTATTTTCTTATGAAAAAAAAAGACAGATTTGAAAATATTTACTTCCATAGTTTTCCTGTTTTACATCTTCATACTACATCTATTTTCTGCCAAAAACACATTAAGTGGGAACTGATTTATTAATGGTTTACAAACCAAAACTGTTCTGTTCATCTATAATACCTTGACTTTTTCTAACCAAACTGATAACAATATTTTTTTCCCCATTAACTCCTTTTGTGATTATTATACGTTTTGTCTTGGGTCAGACCGTACCCTAAAAAGACTCCTTGTTTACTTACTTATTGTGGTGAGTGTGTGCACTGCTTCGGCTGTCCTCTCTTATCCTCTGAGGTAACTTGTTTCATGGTCAGACAGGGTTTGTGAATGCGTGTGACTGATGTGTTCTGGTTTGTTCTGGTTTGTTTGTTTCCTCTGCAGCTCGCACAGTGGCCGAGGCTGCCCCCACCTGGCTGTCTCCCACAGGCTCGTCCAGCTCCATACTGGTCCTGCAAGGGGAAGAACTTCTCCTGGAGTGTATCGCTGCAGGAGTGTAAGTGTCAACTCAAGATCACGAGATATTCTGTAACTGAAGGTCTTTTTTTTTTTTTTTTAATAGAATATCAATGTCACAGTTTCAAAAAGCCACTTTGTCTATATTCCCTCTTTGGTATAATTTTGACTTTTCATGAAAGTGGTTCTGTGTAAAGCCTTGTTTGTCATCATCAAGGCCAACTCCTCGTATTACATGGACCAAGAATGGCGATGACCTGGTGGTATCGCCCCGCATGAAAGTAAAGAACTTCAACAAGATGATTCAAATCCCAAAGGCGTCTTTTGATGACGTGGGTGAATACACTTGCGCTGCTACGAATAAGATTGGATACATTGAGCGCACAATAACCGTCAGGGTCAAAGGTGAGGGTCACTTCCGGATACAATTTGTCGTTTCCTATTTCACAATAGTGTCGAAACAACTAAATGACTTGTATTTGACAGCGGCTCCCTTCTGGCTGGAGAAACCCACTGATCTGGTCTTGGCCCCGGAGGAAAATGGACGCCTGTTGTGTCGTTCCGATGGGGCTCCGCGTCCCACAGTCAGCTGGTTCATCAACGGGGAACCTATTGAAAGTACGATTTTGGAGATTTTGGAGTTCATGCGTACTGGCTGTCAAAGTGAATCTAAATAACGCTTGTCTGTTTTTGTTCTTCCAGCTGCTACACCTCAGCCTAACAGACAGGTATCAGGAGACACGCTGACTTTACACAGTGTGACCGCTGCAAACACTGCGGTCTACCAGTGCAATGTTTCCAACCAGTTTGGGTACTTGATGGCCAACGCTTTTGTCAACGTGCTACGTGAGTTACCGTTCTGTTTTCCATGCCATTTACAGTGTAAAACTAATTTTTTTCACTCAGCCATAAGCTGTGGAAGATTTGTAACTGTTTGCCAAGGGGTAACCAATTATTATTATTATTATTATTATTATTATGAATAATACAAATATATAACATATATAAAAATTGTTGCTCATAAAAATTAAACATACTAGGAATGCTTTCTAAACTTAAATTCTTCACACAGACCACCTCAAGGTGTTACTCAGAGAGAACCAGGACATTCTGATGTAGCATTTCAAAATTAAAGCCCTTCAAAATCTCATTCACGAGTCAACTTCAAATCACATTCATGAGACAAATTGTCTAATTTCAGATATGATTTTTGAGGAAACGGTGCATAGTTACAAAATAATTTCACGTCACGTTAATAGCAGACCACCTCAAGGTGTCACTCAGAGAGAGAGAACTTTTATTTTGGAACTGTAATATATTAGGTGTCTTGGTGATTTGGTACATAACAATGAACAAAGTGCAAAGGTAGCATTAAAGTAGAGACACAACATAAAAAGAAATGTTTTTAAAGTGGAAGAGCTGTACAGTTTTGTGCAGGAATGTGTAAAATATTGACCCATGGATGTGTAAAAGTTCATAGCATAAAGTACAATTATTCATAATTATTATTATATTTTATCAACGTTTCTCTAGATGCAACGCCACGTATTATTGGGCCCAGGAATGAACTCATCAAGGTGATAGAGGGCAGTCGTTCCTTCCTAGACTGCCGCTACTTTGGTTCTCCAGTACCTGAATTGCGATGGTGAGAAGATGCCGTAAGAGATTTTAATGCAAACAGAGTGTTCAGACATTAGCTCACAGTTTGTGTGTGTGTGTGTGTGTGTGTTTATGATTCTGCCCAAACAGGTCCAAATATGGACAGGGTACTCTTGAAGGAAATCGTTTTAAGACCCACAGTAACGGGACTCTGGAGATCAAACAGATCCGGATAGAGGACCAGGGAACTTATCTGTGTATAGTCAGCAACGTCGCAGGAAGAGATGAGAGTCAAGTCCGAATAGAGGTCAAAGGTGAGGTTCACACAGTGTTATTATACAAAAAATATTTGACTTTAAATTCTTTGATTGTGTGATCCATCGTGTGTTTTTGCATCCACTCTTCTCAGAGCCCACTTTAATTGTCACAAGACCACAGAGTATGAAAGTCATCCGTGGAAGCGATGTGCGCTTTGAGTGTGGCGTAACAGCAGATGTAACTACTCCTGTCACGACCAGCTGGACGAAAGACAAAAAGCATGTCACTCTTGGCTGGAGGTACGTCATTTTATGAATGAATCATATTTATTATTTTTGTTTTAGTGTGAGCCAATCAGCGTCTTGAGCTCACCGGTTAGCACTCTTTCGTATCCTCAGGATCACTCTGGATGAATCAAATCTGGTCATCACTAATGTGAACAGAGGTGATGAGGGTAATTATACCTGTGTCATCAAGAGTGAGCTGGACCAGAAGTCTGCCTCAGCACGCCTAATGGTGATGGGTATGACGTGTTTAAAATAAATAACATTTCATCAAGCATACGGCATGTTTGGCTTTTTAATTGTTTATGCTCGTTTGCGTGTAGACCGTCCAGATCCTCCCACGAAGTTGGAGTTGTCCGATCCATATGAACGCAGCGTAAGACTGAGTTGGCTACCTGGATACAGCAACCACAACCCTATAACAGGTAATTCAACTGAATATACATGTTTAAGTCTTGTTTTGTTGTATTCATCATACATTTTCAGCTATATTTCTCCATGTATTGCTGTGTTACAGAGTACTTAGTGCAGTATGACGATGATGACTGGTTGCCTGGTAAGTGGAGAAACCTCTCAACGTACCCAGGGAACCTCAACTCTGTCATTCTGCATCTTACACCTTTCACCTACTACGAGTTTCGGGTAATCGCCATCAATGAAATCGGAATGAGTCGCCCCAGTCGTCCATCCTCGCGCTTCCAGAGCAGCGGTGCTCGTGGGTTTGATTTTCCCTAAATACATACTTTGTTTGCAGACACATATTTTAAGAACGCAAACAGCCATTTGTGTAGCACATTTACAAGGAACAGTTAGACATTTTGGGAAATAATTTGTCTTCTTGCAAAGAGTTGGATAATAAGATCGATACCACTCTCATGTCTGTACACAGACATTTTTATGCTATGGTATGCTAACATCTCCTGGCCAGAGCTTTACATTTATTTCAATACATAGTAGTATCAATCTTCTTATCTTACTTGCAAGAAATGTAAGTGTATTTTCCGTAGTGCTGGACTCTTTCTTTAAAGCTAAGCTCTTACCACTGCATTGGTTCTCCTGCACAGCCCCAGATGTCATCCCAAAGAACGTAAAGGGTGTGGGTACATGGAGGAATAACATGGAGATCAGCTGGGAGGTAAAGACCCTATCAGAAACACTTTCATATCTACCTTGACTGTTGAATATTTTAATTTCTAATCACAATGAAATCGAACTATCCTGGTCTCTGTTGACCGTGCTTTCAGCCTCTGACCTACAGAGAGTGGAACGGGCCCCACCTGAAGTATCTGGTGTGGTGGAGAAGGAGAGAATCCCGAGAGGAGTGGAAGAATGCAACCACTAAATGGCTGAAGTACTACATCTACGATGCAGATACCTTCACTCCGTATGACATCAAAGTCCAGGCTGTCAATGACTTTGGGCTGGGTCCAGAGTCTCCTGTTGTCATTGGTTACTCTGGGGAGGACCGTAAGTGCCTAAATCCTCTGCAAAGGCGGGAAAAACTAACTTCATGTGTCTTTTGGGGGATCCGGTGTAGACAGCGGATATCCGGGCCTTTTTCCTGTGCGCTGCTCATAAGCAACTTGAGCTGCGAGACTGGAGTTGGAGTTGAGAGACAACAACCAGATTTTTTCGCAAGTAGCCAGTTGACGAGCTATTTTTAACCCGATTAAAAGCTAAATCATCGTCAGATGATAGCCAGTGGGTTCTGAGATTGCATTTCAGCCGCCTCTTTTGCACTCCACACGCACTGTTTACCTGCATTCAACCAAAGCCTGAATGTAATTGGTCAATACTACTCGGACTGCAAACGAAATCCAGAAAGCTCCCGATACCAAAGCCTCTCATAGTTCATATGAACCTTGTTAATGTGCATCTCTTCACATTAAGATATACTTTTTCTTTAAGTATGGTAGGTTAGGGTGGCCAAAGCATATGATTCCCATCATTTCCATACACATTAAACCATTCATTGACCAGTTCTGACCTTTATGGAAGCCTCTGATGTTTCTCCACTAATTTATTCAAGTTTTTCTTTTGATTTAGTTACTCCTCTCTGAATCCTTATCCGCAGGGAATCATGAATGGTTTCAGACGAATAAACCACTCACACCTCTTATTGTTTATAATTAAGTATTTTTTTACATCTTGGGGCCAAATAGTCCTTCTCATCACCTCTCTTTGTGTTCACTGGTGAGCAAAGACAAAGCCATCTCTGTTTTCCTCAGGTCCCTTAACGGCACCCCTGAACCTGAGAGTGTCTGACATCGAGAGCACTCAGGTGACTTTGCACTGGGATTCGGTGACACGCGGCTCAATGATGGGCGAACTGAAGGAATACAAGGTGCGTCTATCGTAAACTTATTACCGGATAATGGCCTTTGAATAAAGCTTACATTTATGATGATAGGCAACAATAGAAATTGAGAACACACTGTATGCTTTGGTAGAGTCCACTGGTGACAGTGGATACTGGTGAGTTTCAGTTGATGTGATAGTGTGGAAAGTTAAGTTAAGGTTGGACTTAGGCATAATCCAAATGCTGGGTGTGTTGCTTCTCATCTCTCAGGCCTACTATTGGAGGGACAGCAGCCAGCTGAGGTGGCTGAGGATCAATAGAGGGATGAAGTCTAAAGCGTTTCCAGACAATGATCCAGAACCCTCTGGGGTCCTCACCGGGCTCATTCCCTATAGCAACTACAAGTTGTATGTAGTCGTGGTAAACAATCGATATGAAGGGCCGCCCAGCAATAATATCCACTTCTCAACGCCTGAGGGAGGTAAGAAAAAGTCACAAATTCAACAACCATGGAAGAAGTAAACAAAGCTTATGTGTGTCGTCTCCTGCTGTGTTTTCGTCCGTAGTACCATCTGCTCCCAGATCGTTCAGGATCCAACAGCGACATCTGGACAGTATTTATGTCGACTGGGACCTTCCAGCAGAACCCAACGGTGTCATTACTGGATATTCCCTCAAGTACCAGACAGGTACCCAAACCCAACATCTGAAACGCCGTCAAATAACTCACAATTTAGTTTTCTGCACTGTGCCTGGGAGAAACAGCAAGGCTTTAATGATGGAAAAGAAAAAAACACTCATTTTACTAATTCGACAAAGATTTCCACATGGCGCTGAAGTCCACGTCCCTGTAGCACATAATAGCACACTTAAATATGCACATAAAAAAACAAAATACCACTGAAGTATGTTCTTGAGAGGGTAATGAACACTTGTGTGGGCACTCTCCGAGCAGGTAAGCTACTCAACAGCTCAGTTGTGTGCAGTCTACCGGCATCAAGGGTGCTCCTAACGCACTGTAATGTCCACTCTCTCCACAGTGAATGCCACCAGGGGAGAGGAGTTGCGAGTTGAGGAGTTCACTCCAAATGTAACAAGTTTCTCAGTCCGGCGATACGACCGCTACACTCGTTACAGATTCACCGTGGCGGCACGGACCCGGATCGGGATAGGGGAATGGCATACGGAGGAGTCGCCCCACTACACCACTGAAAGTACTTTAGTGCTTCGTGCAGCACATTTGGTGGTCTACCAAATAAACACTTTGAAGTGCTGAGTGGATGCTGACTTTTTGATGTGCGTGCACATGTTTGTGTGTGTGTCTCAGCGTATGCTCAGGACCAGGTGGACATCACCACTCAGGGCTGGTTCATCGGGATTATGTGCGCTGTGGCTCTCATCGTGCTCATCCTGCTCATAGTCTGCTTCATCAAGAGGAGCCGAGGGGGGAAATATCCAGGTACGTCGGTGATTCCTCTCATTATGCGATGCCCAATAGCGCCGCACTGTATCTCTTATTACAGTGTAGCTTGTTGTAATTTCAGTACGGGAAAAAAAAGATATTTCATTGGAGCCAGTGGATGACAAAGATCAGGAGGGATCATTTGACTACAGGTAAGCATTACAGTGGACAGAAAAAAAGACACTCACTGCAACAATGCTTAGTACTTCTTATTGTCAAGTTATCGGTCTGTACTGTCTCATCTACCGAAATGTTCCTGTTTCCAAGGTGTGCAACAACATGTACTATTATTTTTATAATAGCGTGGTAATAATACTTGTCACTGAATAGATCACATTGTTTCCCATAACACTGTACAGCACTATCATTATTGAAAACAACATGCATAACAACAGTAGCCATTTATTTACATCCTTTGCTCTGTAGCTGTGCACTGATGGCAGAATTCACAAAGAATGGATTGTTAATAGCATGAATTTCACATCACTTTGTAATCTGCAATGTCAATATTTTGAATATTTTAAATTGTGCACTGTTTTTATCCACGTTTGCTAGCTGGCAGTCTTTTCCGGCGCATTGCTTTGTGTATATCGCCACCAACCATCGATCAGTTGAATAACAGGAAACTGGAGGCATGAATGTTTATCACTCCCCCCCCCCCCCCCCCCCCCCTCCACAAAACTGGGGAGCCATTTAAAAAACTCCATTGCCCGACTAGTTGTCAAAAACTACACAGGGTTCCTTTAATATTGATTACAGTTTTCCATGAGCTGCACAGGTACAAATCAAATCTGGTTACACTATTTATCACCTTATTTATGATAACTCTTTGACCACATTTGAATTATTTTCTGTTTTTTTTTTTCTATTTACTCTACCTTTTCTATCTAAACCTCTATTCTCCCCAAACCTCAACCCTGTTTCTTTCCTCAAGGTCTCTTGAAAGGTATGAAAAGACTAAATATTGACACATTGACACTTGTTTGGAGCTATAAATAGTATATTCATAGCATAATAATGGAACCGTAACAAGCATTTTATGAGTGGACGATAAATTAAATGAGATAAAATCATCTATCCTGTCATACAATTGATCTCATACAAGCTCTTTTCATATTCTAGGATCGCACGTATCTCCACTCTGCCTTACCCCCGGCGGTATGTACATGAACATTTTAAATGTTTTGATACATCAGGTTTAGTTGAACCCTTTATCATTTCTTTCTTCTAGTGCTGACATAATGCACCAGGATTGTATTTGTTTGCACTGTTTTGTAGAGAGGAGGAAAGGGGGCTTCAAAGAGGCCATCTGTCCATGGAGGCGATGATGAAGCGATCAGACAGCGACGACAGTCTGGTGGACTATGGAGAAGGAGGCGAGATACCGTTCAACGAGGACGGCTCGTTCATCGGCCAGTACACAGGAACCAGGAGAGACGTCAGGGAGTTGGACTTTGGTGGAAGCCTGGAGCTCCACTCTCCAATGAAAACCATCTACTCCCTGGCGTAAAACTCAAAATTCAAACTGCCTCCCTATTTGTCATGTGACTTTACCGCGCTTGTACCCTCCACCTTGAACTTGTGGTGCTTGTGGTTTGTCTGCAGAAGGGAGCAGCTGGAGCCTGAGGTGCTGTAACCCCCCTGTGCCCAAGCAGATTAAGCAACTTTCCTGCATTTAAAGAAAATGGCAAAATAGTTGGGACAATACTAGAGATGAGATGCTTGTTCATCGGATGAAAAGCAAGCTTTACCTTTTGTGTTTTGTATTGCATTTCCTGTAAATAAAAATGCTGTGTGTTTGTGCTTATGCATGAGTACATGTTCAGTTATCCTGTCAATGGAGAGACACAGGCTGCACATCAGAGGAGACAGAAGTGGATCAGTTTATCATGTTGATAAAAACAGTTACAAGGACCAACTTTACTACTGTTTTTACATATTTTTCTTTCAGCTAATTTCAATAATCATTTTACGTGTGTTGGCTGTAAGGGCCACATACCATACTTTTACGATCAATGGGGCCAGAATATACTCCCTGAACTTAGATTGCGTACTCTTTGTTTCATACACAAGTGTTTATGGTGCAATGGGAGAGCATAAAAGTGTTGCTGGTGATAGCTGAAGGATTACAAAATATCTCCAGGCACTAATGATTCATCTGCACGGTCAGTTTGCAAATTGTTCTCTGCTGAGAGGCAAGAGGTCAAACCTTTTAGGGAATCAGAAAGCCGCCATAAACCAGCTGTAAAATCAGAGGTTGCTTATGTTTCTCTATGAACTTCACTTAACTGCATCCCCAGAAATCATTAATCTTTATGTAACAGCTTTAGTTTATTTGACCCCTAACGTTATCTGTGTGTTACCACAGTTATGTCCTTAATGTAAATAAAGTGGAAATATTTATTTCTAGCATGTTTGTTGTGACTACAGTGTGAATGTTGAATTCAGCTCCTTTGTTTCCTACATTTAAAAGGGGTGATTTATTAGTCTTTGAATATAATTAGTTTTGAACCTTTTCAAGGTGTCTGTGTTCACATCCTCAGGACAATTTGTCCAATGTGTGTTTCAATCACAGAATACCTGTGAGTGTAAGATCACTTTCATTTCTGTACGCTCCTTATGAAGCTACAACTAGAAGCCAGCTAACTTTGTTTAGCATAAAGACTAGAGACAGGGAAACAGCTAGCTAGCATAAAGACTAGAATCAGGGAAACAGCTAGCTAGCATACAACTAGAAACAGGGAAACAGCTAGCTTAGCTCTGTTCAAAGCTAACAAAAGCTACCTAAGAGCATGTGTACAATAATGACAATTCACTGTTTTACAGGGGGTTGCTGGTCCTGTTGTCCCCTTTTTCCAGTCTTTGTGCTAAGCTAAGTTAGCTGACTGCAGCTTCACATTTACCATACAGTTGACAGTGGAATCTAACTTCACACCTTATTCTTGCAATAAAGCGAATATGCGTATCACCCCAAGTGTCCCTTTAACTGTCGGCATCACTCGGTCTTTCAAACAGCTTAAAGCAAAACCTGAAAAGATATTTCTATCTTATTGAACTCTGGCCATGTTGCTGGCATTCAAGATAGCACATAGTTACATCATAAAAGGATCATACAGCTTAACGGAAAAGGATATCTTATCTATGAACGTCAACATTTATCAGGCCTCTGATATGATACAGTAACCCCTGATATTTTATTATTCCACCCCTCTGATTATAGGAGGGAACAACCAAATCATAAAGTATAGATCAATATACAAGGCTTTTCCTTTGTTGAGTTCTTAGTTAATGCAATGTCAAAGGGGTCATGACAAGCCCAGGGCAAACAAAACAGTAGCAACTCATAATGTATAAACTGTGCGTGATGTAATAACTGAGCATAATATAATGATTTAAATGAATAATAATAATAATAATAATAATAATCAGTTCAATATCATCAATCTGTTCCAAATTGATGAAGTCCCTTGAATGTGTGACCTGGACAAAAGAGAACCTTTACGGAGAATATGCTGATTTTAATAGACTGGGTGTTTCTCAGCATGTGAAATAATTGTTCCAGTTATCTTAATATGAAGTTAAATTAGTCTCAAAACAGACAAGTACCCGTGAAGCATACAAGCTATTCAAGACTAAGATGAAAAAATGCAATAAACCAGTGTCTTTCCAAATGTCATGCTCTGGATCAACCTATAGATACATATCAATAGTTATCCTGAAAATTAAAAGTTGGGTTGAGAAAGGTGTAAAAATGATCAGTAACAACTGGAGGCTACTAAAGTTGTTACCATGGAAACCATTTTAATCCTAATGTCATATAAAATACAATGCATCACGCCATGTGTTTATGAAGGTCATCTTATCTGCATTAATTGACCAGCTCCCTTGATCACAGTGACTTTACAGAGGCAAGTTTACACAATTTAATGAATGCACTCTGATCCAGTTTTGTCTGGCAATAAAACTAGATATCATCTTCAATTCATGTCATCTTCAGCACCTCACTGTAATGTGATGTGACCAATTTCACAGCGACAAGTATCCTCTCCTGAAGGACCTTCACTGTCATGCCGCCCTTTGTCCCTGTGTGATCATATCTATAAAAAGGACTCATAGATCATTGGCACATCCAGCCAATCACTGGGAACAGGTACGCCTTCAGCACAGGTTTGAGTGGCCTATATTTATTATGTGCAGCATTACTACCTATAGTACAGCCTCTAGATGGTAAACTGGTTCCAGTCTACAAAAACTATAAACTCATACTTCTTTCTTTTTTTAAGTGTTGCAGCTCTGAGGTAAAGACTGCTAAAACATGGCTCGACTAACAATTTTGGCCGGTAAGTTACATTCTTTCAGTTGTTCATTCCTTCAAATGCAACTATCTTCTGCAAATTAAAAAAAAAAAATCATAATTAAATGTTGTTTTTAAGGTCTGTCCGTTTTGATGTGTCTCCAGATGGGTATGCGTTCATTATTTAACTTCTTTATATTACATTGTCATTTGCTTCTTAATCCCCATGACCTGCAATAGAAACTCAACTCTAATCATTTTGACCCTCTCCAAAAGTGTCTTCTACCAAACTGGTGTGCTACTTCACAAACTGGTCCCAGTATAGACCAGGTGCTGGCAAATATCTGCCTGCCAATGTGGATCCCAACCTCTGCACACACCTGATCTACGCCTTTTCAATAATCAACCACGCTAACGAGCTGTCGCCCTACGAGTGGAATGATGATGTCCTCTACAAATCCTTCAATGGCCTGAAGACTAGGTGAGTTGTTGCAGTTTTTTTTTTATCACTGATGTGAAAGAAAAATACAATGCTCATGCAGGAATGTCTTTTACTTGAAATGGAATATTCCTACATTGTGGGACTGCTGCTTTTACAGTAGCAGTAAAGGATCTAACTTCTTGCATCACTAATTCATTGTTAATCTACATGTTTATCCTGCACAGAAACCCCGAGCTGAAGACTCTGCTGGCTGTTGGGGGGTGGAACTTTGGAACGGCACAGTGAGTCAACAAGGTTTTAACAGCAAGGAATCCTGAGGCTGTCAATTATAGTATCTCATATAAAAATCAACAGTGTAGCTATAACTCTTTTTACATGATTATAGATTTACCATCATGGTTTCATCACCTGCCAACCGCAAGACATTCATCCAGTCTTCAATCAGATTCTTGAGACAGCATGGCTTTGACGGGCTGGACCTGGACTGGGAGTATCCTGGAGCACGAGGAAGCCCACTGGAAGACAAGAAGAGATTCACAGGGCTCTGCCAGGTCAGTTTGTAAAATCTACACCTCCCTTAGTCCTGATCACCATTGACATAATCCCGCCGGATGCCGCACCAACACAGCATCCTTGTTTGAGATAATACAGCATATGTGATTATAAATAGTCTCCCACCGTACACATGATTAGCCTCAACTATTTCCTCTTGCATTTAGGAACTACTCGCTGCCTTCGAAAAAGAAGCCGCTGAGACCAAAAAACCACGATTGCTGCTCACGACTGCAGTGGCTGCAGGGAAAGGAAACATCGACAATGGTTATGAGATTGCTGAGGTCGCCAAGTGAGTTCCTGCGACGTAGTCATTTAGTTTGAAAGTCGATTAAAAGAAATGAGTTTCTATTTTGTGATATCATGCTTGTCTAACAGGTACCTAGACTTTATAAATGTCATGACCTATGACTTCCACGGAGCATGGGACCCGTTCACTGGTCACAACAGCCCTCTGTACCGCAGCTCTTACGATCAAGTCGAAAACATCTACTACAATACGGTGAGTGAAATTCTCAACAAAATTCTGTTATCACCCTCAGTACCCAACAAGCTGAACACCAAACAGGTATTGTGTTTTAAGAAAAAAATGCATAGCCTCTTCCAAAAATAATCCTTTAATTCTTTATAACCCACTAGAAGTGTGTGGAGTGGTCTGTAGGGACCCTGCCCGCTGCCTATATTTTCTCTTTTACTTTCATTTTGCTGTGTTTCGGGCTGTTTCTGGACACCACCTCTATAAAATCATAGCAACCAGGTGCCAGATGATAAGCATGCATTCAAAAGTAAGCTATGAAAATGTCGAAAAAGGGTGAGGCAAAAAGCCAAGCGGACAATGCTCGTTCCAAAACGAGTGATTCTGGAGGAGGGGCCAACTTTGAATCTTGTGTTAACAAACCCTACAAATTGTTCCTTTAACAAATGCTTGATTTTTTTTTACATTTTCTTTTCACAGGACTTTGCTATGAAATACTGGAGAGACCAAGGTGCTCCTCTTGAAAAGCTCTTAGTTGGATTTGCTACGTATGGACGCACATTTCGCACATCATCAGCATCTCACGGTGTTGGAGCATCAACCAGCGGACCAGCCTCTGCTGGGCCCTACACCCGTGAAGCTGGGTTTTGGTCCTACTATGAGGTCAGTGAAGGTTCAACACAAGAGCAACAGGAAAACACAATTTAATACATATTTAATATGAACTTAGTGCAAATTCAATTGTTTCAAACTAAGATATCAGAAATGTTGAGGATGGTTTAAATATTATTTTCTTCCATTTTTACAGATTTGCACTTTCCTCCAAGGAGCCAGTCTCCACTGGATTGATGAACAAAGAGTGCCCTATGCCATAAAAGGAAATGAGTGGGTTGGGTTTGATAACAGGCAAAGCTATGAGATCAAGGTAATTAGTAACATAGGGTCCTCCACATCTATGCTTATGGAGATAATATGAACACGGTAAAAGTAGCATATCACTATCACTACTTGCATTACGTGCAGTACGTGCACTAGGAGGTACAGCTGATCACAATGAAGCTGCACAGACAGCGCAACAAAACTTGCATTTTCAACTGAAGTACTTTCTCTAACTTATATTCCATAGGCACAATATTTGAAAGATAACAAATTTGGAGGAGCCTTCATCTGGGCTCTAGATCTGGATGATTTCTCTGGACAGTTCTGCGGCCAGGGAAACAATCCACTCATTAGTTATCTGCGCTCTCTTCTGAATTCAGGTAAATCAGACTTCAACACTGCACAAAACGTAAATGTTTTATCATCTTCACTTAACAAATAAAATCTTCCATAATCTATTGAATTTAAATTAATTTTTGTTTTACTAGATTTTCCACCTCCATCGCCTGTAACCACACATGTACCAGAGATTACTACAAATCACCCCGGCTCAGCCAGCAGCACAACCACTATGACGCCAACAACTACCGGTGCTCCAACAACTACCGTTGCTCCAACATCTACCGTTACTTCAACCACCGCCAAAACAACAACCACAGGTGTCTCTGGAAGTGGTTTCTGTAATGACAAGGCTGACGGCCTCTACGTAAATGAAATGAACCGCAACTCCTTTTATCAGTGTGTTCACAGACACACATACTTCCAGCTATGTCCAGCTAATCTTGTTTTCAGTAAAAGATGCAACTGCTGCAACTGGGCATAAATAAATGTCTTCCTTCATGAAACCAAACTCTTTTATCTTTTTTTGTCTTTTATTTAAAACATTTTTTTCATTATATTTCATTTTATAGACTTTTTAGATAAATAAAAACAGAATTTCATGATTCTGACATGAAACAAAAAACGGTGACTTCACAAAAAAGACTGCAGAACACAACAACAACATCAACTTGTTGCTTATGCACTCCATATTAGGGATTCCATTTGAAATGAATGATCTCCAAGTCATATGGAAAACAAATTGTTGACAAGATTGTGTTACTATATTAGTCTATTTTCTACTGTACTATACATTGAGACACACTTCTGGCTTTATACATTTGCCTAGCTTGCAGTTTGTAAAAAGAAGATTCACTTTCTAGCAGGACACTGACCCTGAACACACATAGACGCTTTTCCTGGTCTGTCTAAAGCCTAAAGAAGTCATCTGATATCAAAGCCACAAAACATATGCAGGCAAAACATGCTTTAAGAATGCTGAAATACTATACATTGAAAGCTTTTGAAGAAATGGGTGAATTGATGCCAAACAAAGTGTGAGTTGCATGATTAATACAAATGTTAATACAAATGTCCAAACATTGAGAAATCATCTGCGACAGAATAATTTGGGTTAATAATTAAGTTACAAAGATTTACTCACAAATTGTTTATTTTATCTATGTGGGAAATGATTTTGACCAGTTTCTGTTATTTGACTTTCTTGGATGACGCAACAGCTTAAAGTCCAAAACTTTTGTAATTTTGTTCCTAGTTAATCATTATCATAGTTTGTGTGTTTTTCATCACCAAAAACCTATTCAGTGATCTTTTCTTGACATAACAAGAGCTCAACCAGCCACAACCAACATGTGCAAGTTCATTCTAATTGCAGGTAAGTCACAATGAAAATGTTAAAAAAAAAAAACTGTTTTATCTAATATTTACTAACTACATCTGTAACTTTGAAGGTCTTTGTCTTTCCTTTGGCAGTTTGGGTGAGTTTATGAGTTAAATCAATAATTATTATTGAACAACCACAGTAGCAACTGAACAAAGTCATTCATTTATCCTCAAAGATTAATAAATAATATTTCTGCTACTCCTTGAATAGTGTCGTCCTCCAGACTGCTGTGTTATTTCACTAACTGGTCCCAATACCGACCTGGTAATGGGAAGTTTATGCCTCTAAACATTGATCCAAACCTGTGTACCCACCTGATCTATGCCTTTTCTGGTATTAATGAGGCAAATGAGTTGGTCACCATAGAATGGAATGATGATGAACTGTATAAATCCTTTAATGGACTCAAGCAGAGGTCAGTCCAAAATAATTTTATTATCTTTCTAAAATTGTTGTGCAAAACAGTGATTGGGGCAACTACATTTATATATTCCCATAGGAATCCAAATCTTACAACACTGTTGGCGGTCGGAGGCTGGAACTTTGGAACACAAAAGTAAGATATTTAGCACAAAACAATCAATAAAGATCAATGTTTTGTGATTATGTCTTCTTGAAAGCAATCTTTCCCCCAAATTCTACACAGATTCACAACAATGGTGGCAACACAAGCCAATCGAAATACATTTATCCAGTCTTCTGTCAAGCTACTGAGAAAATATGGTTTTGATGGACTTGATTTGGACTGGGAATTCCCCGCTGCAAGAGGAAGTCCTCCGGAGGACAAGCAGAGATTCACGTTGTTATGCAAGGTCAGATCCAAAATAACCACTCTGGTGTTCAAATTATGTTAAACATGAACCACAAATTGACTTTACTATGTTTCTATGGTGTACAGGAACTACTAGAGGCCTATCAGGCTGAGGGAACAGCAACTGGTCGGCCCAGATTAATGGTCTCTGCTGCTGTGTCGGCTGGGAAAGGAACCATTGATGCTGGTTATGAAATCGCAGAGATGGCAAAGTACACCAAAATGTTACTCCCCACAGTATCCCCATTATTAGACGTCATCGTGTTTTGGTGATCTTGATCTCCCATCCATTTCATCAGGTACCTGGACTTTATTAATGTGATGACTTATGACTTTCATGGCACCTGGGAGAGTGTGACAGGACATAACAGCCCTTTGTACAAGGGATCCCACGACACCGGGGACCATGTTTCCTCAAATACTGTGAGTACGGGATTCATTTTTTGCGTTATTATGAATGTAACGGCATACTCTCATCTAATGTCAACATCCATCTATTTTTATGGATTTTCTAAATCTGTGAATTAAAACAGGAAATGCCAAACCCCCCAATAAAGTTGAAATATAGGAAAACTCAACATTCGCATAAAAATAGAAGATAGAAAATGAATTCATTAGCATTTTCTCCAGCAGATTTCTGTAAATTTTCAATACATTTGATTGTATACTTGGATTTTGTTTGTCTCTTTGTGTTCACATTTCAGGACTTTGCCATGAGATATTGGCGGGACAAGGGGACACCAGTAGAAAAGCTAAATATGGGCTTTGCAACATATGGGAGGGCATTTCGACTGTCTACTCAATCCAGTCAGGTTGGAGCACCAACCAGTGGTCCTGCTGCTGCTGGTGTTTTTACAAGGGAAGACGGCTTCTGGTCCTATTATGAGGTGAAACTGGCAACAACGCACTGAATTTAACTCTGTCTATGTTATATTTGTAACTCTATTTTACTAATAATATATAATAACACATACATATAGTGTTATTTTATCATGAAGTCGTCATACAGAATTTCAAAGATGCTAAACGCAAATTTCAGAGCATATCTATTGCCTCACCACGGCTCTCAACACGGCAAACAGTGTTGACAGAGCTAACAGTGTTTACCTGAGGGGGGATAGGGCCAGGCGGCAAGGTCCACATATGAAAAGTAAAGTCAATGCCTTAAACCAGCATTCTTTCTGAAGTGGGCAAGTCCTCTCGTTGCAAAAAGAAGCCTGAATGTATCTTTGATAATGACCTTATTTGATTTATATCAGTAAAAATTGGAAACATTAATTTATGGTCTCAACCGAAAGTATCACGTCTTCTTCAATACAGCATGATGTTCATTGAGTAAATTATGGTCCCATTTAAAGTAAAATAGAAATAGTTAGAAATACTTTTAGTTGTTGCTACCTTATGATTGACAGGTTGTCTGGTCTGGCAGTTGTCTGTGTTTTCGTCATAGAACTTTAACTCTTTCACAATGTGTTTTCACTCTCGTAAAGTTGTAACATTTTTGGTAATCTAAAAAGGTCTTATTCAAAATTCCATTGTACTTAGCTCCACCCTCTTGTGTCACTTCTGGTAGCAAAAAAATAAAATGGGCGTGGCCAAAAACGAAGATGGTGAGAGCCAAAATGCCAAACTCAATGATTCATAACAGCAGTCCACAAATCAATGGGTGAAGTCATGGTGACTACGTCCACTTACAATCTATGGGGTGGGCGCTACATTACCTCATTCGTGCTGTCGAGGCGGATTCATCAGCTGTAATCGCTGTATGAGAGCAGTGCAGTGTGGCGGCGATGAGCTAGCCAGTGTGGCACGAGCACTAACATGTTAAAAGTCACGTGCGCCGGCCCGGCTATGTAAACAAAGCACAGTGAAGCCCAAATTATTACACACACACAGACAAGGATAGCAACTTCATTCTCTGCTCAGGTAGACATTACTCCACTATATCTTTACATAGCGAGTAGTTGTTCACTGCTATATTAGCACTCTGAATATTGAATCCAGACATTTTCATATATTAGTTTAAAATTTGATATTTAACCCTCTACCATTCCTTTTCAGATTTGCACTTTTCTTCAAGGGGCCAGTGTCCATCTGATTGAGGATCAGAAAGTTCCATATGCGGTCAAACAAAATGAGTGGGTCGGCTACGACAACAAAGACAGCTTGGAGACTAAGGTTGTGCTTCTGCAAAACGATGCTGATTTCTTCCGTCATACCAACAGTCAAATACAAAGTCAAAGTGCATACATTGTTGTTGAAGTGTTTGTGTCGTTATTCATCCAGGTCCGTTACTTAAAGGACAACAGATTTGGAGGAGCTTTTGTCTGGACTCTGGATCTGGATGACTTTACTGGACAGTTCTGTGGACAGGGAAACTACCCCCTCATCAGCTACCTCCGCTCTCTTATAGCCCAGGGTGAGTAGCAATATATGCTGCCGTATATTTTTTTGTCATGATCCACCCAGTAATTATTTTTTGACATTTGTGAACTTTGACTGTACAGGCTAGAGAAAATGTACTATTATTTCTACAGATCTTCCTCCACTTCCCACGACAGAAACCACCCCAAATCAAGCAACTCCATCTATAGACAAACATCCACATCACCCCACACCTCGTCCCAGACCAACAATCACTACTTCATCCAACACTCCAGACAATTTCTGTGCTACAAAGACTGGTGGGATTTATGCCAAACCTGATGCCCCGGGTTCCTTTTACAGTTGTGCCAATGGCATCACCTGGATCCGTAACTGCCCAGCTACTTTGGTCTTTGACGTTGGCTGCAAATGCTGTAACTGGCCATAAATATTTGACAAGCTGTTCAACAGTGAGCAAAAAATTATACATGAATTTTACAATGGGAATAAAGTACCTCTGAGACCATAAATTGATTATCTTAAAATGTCTTGTGAATTAGTTGTTTTTCCAAAAAACAATTAAAGCTTATTTAATGCATTGCACACACGATGGTTATCCTTACAAAGTCATTGGCTTCTGGGCTTCCTTTAGTTTTGCAGCATAAAATATAAAATGCAAAAACTTTTGAAGTAGTTGGACGGTTATTTGGCGACCTCATTATTAACAATTACAAGTGTCAACTTGTTTTTTTCAACTGGGAGCCAATTAAGTTGTTGAAAATATGCTGAATCACTAAAGTGGCCTTCATTTGGATCTGAACTCCATATCGGTAACGTTTCGTGACTGTACCTTGCAGACAGAGAGAAAATTGAACAGGTGGAATGTACCCAAAACTGCTTCTGTGGAAGTTAGGTGTCAGGCACACATTTTTTCATGATGAGTCACACACACTGACTCAACCAATGAGAACAATACCACTGTCTCTATTGCAGCTGGTAATTAATGATTTTGAAACACTGGACTTTGCACCTTTATGGAAAATCAAAGCACAGGTTTGATATCAATTATTGATGCCACCACACAGTTATATTTAGCGATGCACAATGGGGTGATTTTGCGTAGTGACGTTACACCAGCACTACTAGTAACTCTGCTCAGATTATGACTCCCGAGAACAGCATGTTTGTCTGTATCACGCCTGCTGCACCTTTGACGTGCTGCCCTGTAAGCCGCACACATGCAAAACATTCAGTTTCCTTTGATGTGCTAATTATAGAGGCCGGTAAGGAAAGACAAATAAGGGAGCAAGGGAAGCAAAAATTTAACCCTCAGATGTTTTACTTGGCAGTAAGTACTAAGTAATTAAGTCATTATCATCATAGTTAGTCACAGGTGTAACTAATAATGTTGATGATTATGACAATGATCATGACTTCATTCAATTAAAGTTTCCAAGTTAGCTAGGCCACCGATCCAGTTTTCACAAATTAACGCTGAAACTAGGCTGGCTATGTGACGTGGTTGAGGCTATGCTATGTCATTAATTAGACTACACCTGTGCACTTCCTGCCCTGACATGTCAACATTCCTGCCCAAAGAAATTCATTGAGCAGCCTAAATTTTATAATGATGAACTTTATTTTTATGCCACCTTTCAAAACCAGAGTTACAAGGTGTTTCACAAAATATAACACCAAACAATATCGGTGTAAAAACAGCAAATCATAACATTTTAAAAATGCAAAAACATTTAAAAGAACGTCAATAAAATTTAAACAGGGATTTCAAGAAGTGGTCAAACACAGAGAGATAAAACTAAATGTAAAAAACAACAACATACAAACAATTATATGTCAAAATGCCTGCCACAAAAAAAAGTCTGATGCTTGATTGCACGGTTGCACGTAACTTAAGTATCTGTTGGCTTGGTCAAAATAGGCCAAAATCTATGTATAGAATCTGTAAAGAAGATTCAGGGCAGAGAACTTGTACCTTAGTTGTATGAGTCATTCTGAAGCAGTCCCAACTACCAAAAAGAGGATACCGTATCTACTATGCAGAGATAAAGCTTACAGTTGTGTGCCTTATGAGGGATCGCATTCTACTTATCTTATCTAATCACACTGATCAGAAGTAGAATCCAAAGAGATAGGTGCACCCCACTGACACACAGAAGAACAACCTCATGGATGCAAGAGGTGTTAAGTGTGTTTCAGCCATGGTATGGGATGTATGTCTCCCAACAGGAGCTTCTATCCTTATCTAAAGGTCCTACAAAATCTTCTCAATGCATCCAACAAAGCCATATTAGCTGAGCATAAGGAGTTAGAAGAAGTCAAGATTTTGGTTTTGCAAAAACACATGACTCGTGATCTCTTGCTGGCTGCCCAAGGAGGAACCTGTAACCTCTATCTTGTCACAACAGTGTTTCTAATACCGTATTTTTCGGACTATAAGGCGCACTTAAAATCCTTAAATTTTCTCAAAAATTGACAGTGCGCCTTATAATCCAGCGCGCCTTATATATGGTTACTTGTTGTGCTTATTGATCGATTTTATGTGGTACAATGCGCACAAAAATCTGTCGAAATATGTAAGTACGACTTTGGTAAGCAACGAAGCCGCTCCGCTCAATGGATATTTGGAGCATTACGGTACGCTGTGTCACTACCTGATCGGCCCGTAACAGGAATGTAATGTCTAAACTAAAAGTCAAAATCGATCAATAAGCACAACAAGTAACCATCGGTCGCAACTGTCGTCCGAGCTTTCACGAAAGCTGGAATCATCACTGAACAGCCAAGTACTGATAACGGCAACAAGACTGACTCGGAAAATGACGAGAGGGATTCGGGCATTCTTGATGCCGAAATCGCACAGCTGTTTCACTCAGACACTGAAGATGAAGAATTCGATGGATTTGTGGAAGAGGAATGAATCGATAAGTGAGTGTATTTTTCTGTACCGGTATTTGTTGTTACAACTGAGTTGAATAAAGTTTGATTTACCGGACTGTGTTGTTTTGCTTAATGCGCCTTATAATCCGGTGCAGTTTATGTGTGAACATAGACACATTAATTCACAGTGCGCCTTATAATCCGGTGCGCCTTATAGTCCGAAAAATACGGTACTTCTTCTTGGTTCATGTCTAATGACGGAGATTAAAATAGCCTTTCGCAAGACATCCAAGACTGCTGTTCAAGCTCCTCAGAGAGTGCAAGGATGATGATCTGTGATTGTCAAGATTATGACGAATGGGTTCCAAGGTAATCTGTACGATGGCGTGTCCTATGAGGAGGGTATTCTTACTCTCTGGAGAATAGGAGGTACATATCAGGTTTTCTATCTGCAAACAAGTCTTAACATTTAGTTTTAGAAGTTTAGCTATGCAAGATATTGTGGTGGTTTGTAGTTAACATAGTATTCTAATTAACCAACATGATATGCTAATTCACAACTTTCACCCTGAATATGAAATGAGTCCTTATTGGTTTTGTTCTCAATAGGAAAGTGATTGATTCCATTTGACTAATATTAACTAATATTCTGTGTGGGTTTTATTTTAAATGATAAATTACTACATGGGATTGTTACCCTGTTGAATATATATGGTGAGTTAAGTTAATTATTTAATTTGATTGTTTAAAGTTGCCTTTGGGTATGAAGGTCAAAAGAGCTGTACCTAAGTGTTGTTGTTCGCTGTTTTGAACATGAATAGGATTCATTACACTTAATTGTTCTACTCTGTATAAAAAAACAAACAAAAAATATTTTTCTATTTCTCTTCTCACATATAATCATACATTTATAATTTGAATTGATAAAAAAAATGATGCTGTGTTCTCATATTAATGTTACTAATGATGGGTGTAAAAACAACAGGTGATGACTTTGCAGTGCCGTGTATGCTTCCTTATTTTTTTATTCACATATGTTAAAATGATCTAATCTAAAGTTAAAAACTAGTAATGAATAAATATTAAATTGTGTTTAGTATGTATCCTAAACTGTTTAGCATACACTAGAGTTTGACTACCTTTGCTTACTCACACAAAAATAATTTATAAAATTGGTTGGTTGGTGTTGGTTGATGAAGGAACATGACTCTGATTTAAATGTCTGATGAGTACTTGATTGAGGGGAATCATTTCTTCCCCATTCACTTATTGACCCGAACAGCCAGTGGTAATTAAGATAGTAGCAGTACACAGCTCCCTTCAGCGAGCTGACTGACTCCCAGGCTGTGGATTGATAGGAACGCCTTTTTCCCCTCCATATGTGTCTACATAAAGGACACAGTGCATTATGGGAACAAGAGCTCAGCCTACGATGGAGCAAGTGCATCTTGACCTCTGATTAGGTGCACATTTATGACTTTATGACAACTGTACACATGTAACTCAGTGGAGAATTACCTTCTTTACATTCAAACAAAATACTCCTTGAAACGCGATAGCCTTCAGAATTGTTGGTGACTATGCACTTGTGACCAGATTCTGTGTATCACTTGTATTGCTGTTAATAGATTCTCCTAGTATTCAAGCCTCAATAAACCTTCAGCCTAAAACACAGAGAGTCTTCTGTTGCTTCTTCAGTCTCCAGGTAATTTGCGCATGACATTTTCATCACACCAATCTCATTTCTTCTCACCCTGGACCACAATCCAGGGCTCTAAAGGAGTAGGTGTAGTGCCCAAGTCTGAGGAGGTTAACAGAAGGCTTAACTAAACTAGTTGCAACAGTTTCTCTCCATTTCTGAAACATTTCGCCAATTTTGTAGCTCAAATTTAGTAGGAGGGAGACGCACACTAAACTTAGCAATAACAAACTTAAATTTATTAAAGCGAGTTTGAAAATGAACATCAGAATGAGGCGTGGAATTCAGAATCAGTAGTGTATGAGGGTCCATGGATGCAATGGATAATGTGAGGCAGTCTTTGCACTGGCAACCAATAAGATGTAGGGATCACCTACACTAAAGCTAAACTCTTTCCTCTACATCCAGTGATGTTGGCGCACCAGCCAGTGGTGGACCTGGTGAGCAAGGCTGCTACATCAATGAAGAAGGATTCTGGGTCAGTGCAGACCTGCCAACCTGTCTGCATTTTGCAGATTTGGTTGATTTGGTGATTTTCCTTGATATTTGTGCCTCTACCATAACTAGGCTACACGATTAAATGGTTTATTTAGCTTTTGTTTTAATGGTGTTTATTGTTGTTATTTCCTACTTGGTTGTGCTGTGGCCTACATGCAAATTGAATACCGTTTTTATATCAGTGCATCCCTCAGCCTTTTGTCTGTTTGACTGTTGCATGTTTCCAAATGCTGTACTGTAATGTGTATGTATGCAAATTAAGGACAGTAAGTGCAGTAGTTAAGTACATTGTGTGTACACCAGTGATTTGCGTCTGTGTCATGCACTCGCTCGGATGTCATTGCTGCACATGTATTTGTACACTAGTGTAATTACAAGGCAGGGGTGTGGCAACACAACAGCTACATTAGAAAAGGGAACGCCATAAATTACACCCCAGCAAAGATTTGTCCTAAATCACACCCAGTGACTTAAATAACAACTCCACTCAACCCGTTGTCACTCCAATTCATCAAATACCCACTCATGGTCAGTGCCTCTCAGCATCCATTACCAACCCACCAGGGCACCCTTTAGCGTCTGTACGAGACGCACCAGGCTTTCTCCTACAAACTCCAATGTAAACCCATTCCCGCCATTGTTAAGTGGTCAGAGCAAATGACATAGTGAAAAAAAGTAAGAAAGTCCTCGTAGGGCGGGTCGGAGTAGAGGCTGGATGGGTCAAACAAACACAGGACTTTCGCCCAGGAGAACGCTGTTTGTGTTCCGTGTGAAACCAAATCAACGTTGACTTCTTCTACTTTACTTTTGTAACTTACATACATACATAATTGGCACCAGTTAAGTAACAAGTGTACCTATTTCTTATTCCACAAACATACCTATAGTTATTTTAACCCAACATACAATCTTTTCCTAAGCCTAACCAAGTAGTTTTGTTACAACCTAAAAACGAAGTAAACCTACATTGGAAGTTTATTTTGACAAGGGAATTTATGAATGTAACGAGTGGAAACTTTATACTTCCTGTAAACGCATACGTTTATTTTTAAAATACATTGCAAGTCATGAGCTGAAACTGACCCGCCATCATCCACATCAAAAAATGACACACAGGAAGCACCTAGAGCATCATAGTTTGAAGCTTAGGGTCACTGAGTTGGGAGTGAGATTATTTGCTTGTCTGTATAACAATACTTCAGGACATGCCTTATTTGGTGATACTGCTTCTCATTATTACAATAATTGCCTTCTTTGTCATTAAAGCTAATCGTTGGTGTGGGTGTGTTCTTGGTACATTTTTAAACACTGTAATTAGATGTGCCCATGACAATGCTGCTGTTGCTCATTTATACAAATTATAAACTTGTTCTGTGCATGTATTGTTACTTTGTCTTTAACAAGTATCATGCCAGAAAAGTAAGCAATGTTTTTGACAGTACTAGTGCAGTTCCCGTTTGGATGAGGCCAATTGCTTGGCTGCCCGAGCCCCACCAGCTGAATAATTGAACTACAGTCAATGAGCCGCAGCCTGTAAAGGCCTGCTGCGGATGACATGTTCAACTCAGTCCGCAGAGCCCTGAAGTCCAGACCCTGATACTGCACAGAGCGCACTTGTTTATTCAAAGTTTATTAATAATGAAATAAAGGTGGGGTGGGAAAGGGTTTTAATGCTGACCATAAACTCAAAATGTCCCCCTGTAAGAGTGAAATAACCTCCTTAACAGACTTGAACTTGAATTTGGTTTTGTGCGTCAGTGAATACAATTTAATTTCAAAGTTAAAGCATTTCTGGCATGATAATGAATCAGAATCTGAATAAGGTGTACTGCCAATTAGGTTAATCACCTACAAGGAGGTTACAAACAGTCAACTGCTTTGGTAACCTAGCATTATTTAATTATCTCCACCCTAGTTAACGTAATGTTAGCTGTCTATTGCCTATTTAAAGCACTGCAGCCAGACATCCTTCAGTCATCTCTCAAATTAGAGAGACAGTGTATGCTTTCTTCACCATTTTCTATGTAAGTAACTATTTTACTCAAAACTAAATGTTGTATCATGTTCTTAGTTGCTATGAATATTACTATACCTGCTCCATCTCTGTAACTATCTTGCACAGTAAACTTCTACTGTCTTCCAGTTCATACCTTCAGTGATATATCTGTGGTTAGTGATACTGTATGTTACTGCTGAGTACAATGTCTTTCCTGCTCTCTATTCTTTTGATATTTGACAGCTGTATTGTTACATTTGCTCCAACTTCTGATTGCCTTCTTTCGTCTCATCTTGAAATGCCATCAATGTACTTAAAGTTTTGATAGTGACTAGCGACTTCAAATTGTTTAAATACCAGGTATTATGGTTCGTGCATGAAGTATAATTCATTTGCTTCAAGTTCAAGTTGTTTGATGAACAATGTCAGATTCGGGGTATTGCCTAATTTCATTTGGCTATATTTGCCATGTCATGCTCATGTTTTTCGACAGTCGATGCTGCTTTAATGTGGTTAACGCTTTGCCTGTGTTAATGTCGCATTGAATGAACAATGCATTTGCACCACTACCTCAGCTTGTTACATTATCCAACTTTGAAAATGAGCCGGAAACAGAGACAGCTAGCATTCCATGTAAAAGTTGCGCGTTTTCAAACATGTTAAAATAAACTAAATTAAATAAATTAACAAATATCCTAAATTAACATATAATATAATGTTATTAAGTCACATTTCTGCCACTTTCCCACAACTGGGCGAACAATGGAATTATCTGTAATGATTCATAAAATTATCAATTTATTTCCTTTTGGACCCGAGAGACCCCACCGGTGGGGACACATGCGTTCATCCAAAAATGTACCCACTCATAATGCCAAACAAGTGCACTCATCAGTAATGAATATAATGATGTTGCATACTTGCTCAAACTGCAGATCCTGGGCTACAAAGTCATCTCAGCTTTTTGTACAAACTCCAAACACAACTCAGTCAAAGCTATATATATTACCAAATATCAAAATCCATATAGCGCCACCTAAGCAGACCCACTCGCCACATTTATACCTCTAACTCTTTGCTAACTCATTCAATGCTTACACCCTCAAAAGATCGCCAGGAATCTGAGGATCACAGGGATATCACTCATATTCTGCTATACCACAGCATCGCTGAGTTACTTACAAAACAAAGCCATCATCACAAGCCGCATTATCGATTTACATCATAACCAGCTCCTTACTTTTTGATGTTTTCCAGCCAAAAGACTAATTAATCCATTCAGTTGAGAGATCCATGTGCTCAGCGGATGCCCCTCTGTTAGAATAGAGAGGTCTTGGCTCTATCTGTGCGTGCTAGCTAAAGGGGGAAGGTTATACGTTTCAGATTATCGGATTTTAGAAATTTGAGGCTCGCGGAGTTTTTTGATTCTGACTGGCTAACGATTCTGTCAATCAAAATCACAATGTGTTGTCCCAATAGCAAGGGCTCTGACACATCTAGGGAATGTTCATTGAGTCAAATCGACCAATCATAGGTCCTGGAAGAGAAAAAAAATGGAATTCAGATGACAAAGTCCCATATAAACAAGCTCAGATAGGATTTAGGCTCTCAAAATTATGCAAAATTGCTGTATTTGGATAGATTGAACACTATTAGTAATAAAATAAGTGAAATATATAATAATATAGTATGTAAAATTACAATGGAACAGCTGGAACAAAATTACATTTTGGCTGACCTCGCCGGACCTCTCTGTACTAAAACCTCTCTAACTTTTGAATGCTTCACTTATCAAAGTAAAATTGTGCAGAGAGACTCTTAACACATTGTGCTATGGAGAGGTTTAAAGCTTGCAGCTATATCATTCCTAAAAATAAATATCCTGAAATTTCTTTTTTTCTTTAGGCGGAAATTAAAATTTTCAATTTGTGCTTTGTGCCATCTTAATTTACTCTTAACCAGTAACATATATACTAATAATTACACATCTGAACAAATCTCACAAGTGTTCCCTTTATTATAACACCAAACCTATAAAAATACAGCTCTTAGTTGCAAAACTATGCTCATTTTAGCATGGCTATGCAATTTTCGAGCAGAGGCCTAATAATAGTCCCAGGGTCCAATAATGGCTTCTTAAACTTTGAATTTGGGTGAATGTTACAGGCTATAGTATTGAGACTTGGGGGGAGTCTGATTGTAGAAACAGCAAAATTATTTTTATTTCATGTAGAATCGTTAAAAGTGCGAACAGTACATAAACTTGAAGGATTTTACCAACACAGGACTACCAAGAACCTGATGTGTGTCCCCGATTTACCCTGCTGTTTATTTTGTCAATTATCTTTAGCAAGTTATATTTAGAGATTAATTCAAAGCTTGCTCGGAGAAACTATTTGAAATAAAGACTGAACGACAAGTCCGTTACGGTCTGTCTAATTCTAATCCAAATGATTTTCTGAGTGAAATTTCTGTATCTTATTGCGAGTTTAACTTTTTAATTTTGACACAAAATGCAGAGCTACAATATATACAGTATTGAAGAAAAGACTTGACCTAGAATGAATAAATAATTTGGGCACTGGGCTACAATTATTTAAAGATGATCAGTTTTCTGACTTGAAGCGTATTTTTGATCTAACACTTTTAAGGGATTGTTCTAGTGTTTTTAAATAGGGTTGTATAAGGTATTTACAGTAGATGGCGGTCTGCATACCCCCAGTTTGGGAAACGGGCCGAATTACAGAAACAAGAGTAAAGCAATTTACTGCCGTGGACAGTAGCAGCAAAACACATATTAGCCACCTTAAAGAAATTTATAAAATTCAATATCCGTTTAAGTGCACGCTATATTTAGATTGTTTTGCCGTCAGACAGCCCTTTCCAACGGGGAACTTAACTGAAACTTCAATGACACAAGACCACATTGACGAAAACAATATAGATATGTTTCACTTTCAGCAGAGTCCCATGTCGGATATTCTAAATATGGCGCACACTCCAACAGATATTGACCCCTATCCACAGTAGTATATGGCTTTGCTCTTGTGCTGGTGCTCCTGCCAATTTGTCTTAACTTGGGGTGTGCCAACCACCATCTACAGTACGTAATACACCGACTATGGATAAGCACTTCATCATCTGAACTATCCCTTTATTAACAACAACAGAGTGAGGATGTATTTTGAAAAATGTGTTGTTGATTTTCAGCTACATATTAAAACCCTTTTTCTTTTCTTTTCTTTCTGCTTAATCACATAGAGACAACATGTGCAAGATCACTATAACTGCAGGTAAGGCATGCTGGTCAAGTAAATGTTTTCTTAAAGGGTCAGTTCACCCTCATCACAAAAACACATTTTCTCACTTACCTCCAGTGGTATCTAGCCATGCAGATATAGTTTTTGTTTTGTTTACCTATATTTTCTATCCCTCAGATTACAAGTAAATGGAATTTGGTTCGTGGTGCTTACCAATGAAAGATTGCATTTAGAACATTCACGAACAACTCTTTCCAGAAACAGTGTCCCCATTACTTTGAACAATCTACACAAGACACAGTGTTAATTATCTATTTTTTAAAATGTAAAATACAATTTAATTCATATTCAATGTATTGGGGTGGCTGCAGAAATCTCAGAGAGTAATATCTCTAACTTCGAAAAATAAAACTAAACCCATCTCTACTGCAACAGATCAGCAGTTCTTTTTATTTTTGTAATTTGGGTGGACTGACCTGTTGAGCTTTGTTTTAAGCCCAATTCTAACCATTCTGTCAATTTGAAGGTCTCTGTTTGATCATTGCCAGCTTGGGTAAGTACAAAACATGCATTAATCATTATCAAAAATCTTAGTACCAGATAAATAAGGTCCTTAACTCTACAGCTGTTGGTAAAGAAAGATCTTGATATATTTGATGTCTTCAAAAATGTATTTAAACCTTATTCTTCCATTTCTCAGCTTCTTCCACCAAGCTGGTGTGTTACTATGACAGCGAGGCTGAAAATAGACCGGAGGAAGGAAAGTTCACGGTTTCAGACATCCATCCGAAACAGTGTACCCATGTGATCTATGGCTTTTCTGACATTAGCCACCGACACAAGCTGGTCCCTAGCTGTGCAACTCACATACAACGTTATCAGTCCTTTAATGGACTCAAAATCAGGTCAGTGCAAACCTACAAAATGTGAAAAAAGTGAAGGGGTCTGAATACTGTATGAATGCTCTGTAAAATCATGCAAATTATGTTGATCTTCACTGAACATTTGTTTTTGCTGTCACAGAAATCCACAGCTCAAAACCCTGTTGGCTGTTGGTGGCTGGACCTTTAACACACAAAAGTAAGTTATTACAAGAAGATATAGGCCTTTTCGTGCCAGTGCAAAGACAAGCATAAGCAGGACTTTAACATTTTGGTATTTTCCAGACCATTAAACTTGCTTTTCCCATTCATGCCATATTTTTGTTTTCATAAAAATGACGTACTACAAGTTGTGATGCTGGTATTTGAATACACAATCAGTTAATTTCATTATTCAATGTTGCAAACAGAATATGTAAATTCATTCTTTTTGCAACAATATATTAATGCAAATAAATAATAAAAGATCAAGAGGCAAATATATTTATGCCTGATACCTTTAGTATATTAAGTGAAACCAACAGCAGGTTGCTGTATTCTTGGTATTCGCCAACAACAAATGTTTATGTTTCCTTTACAACATTTAACCTAAATTCCTCTGACAGTGAAGACGCTTGTAGTTACATTGTCAGGGTTACATTGATCCACCACTTATCAATGGGATTGATAATTGTCCCCAAATTGAAACTCTAGTCGATCCTCAACCAGTTCTGCGCGACTGCAGCGCTGGTAGCACAGACAAATGGCACTAGCCTCCCTCCATGCCATTCATCTGCTTATATTCATCGATTTGACCTGGACAGACGCAATCACTCTTTTTAAAAACAATTATTCAGTCGTGTAGAAGAACCGAGTATTGATAAGAGTAGCCCTTAGTTGTACTAAAACCCTAAAGATACCTATCCCTACCTGTAGGCCACCTTAGTTCCCCGACAGGTTTGGAAAGGGAAGGGTTGAGATGAGGGGTATTTAGTTGGTTGCAACCTGCCACAAACCACTAGATGACACTAAAACTTACACAGTGTCCCTTTAATGTTGCAAATTGTCAGGTCTTTGCATTAAATCCAATTTAAACTGATTGAAACCAAATTAATTAATCACTTAAGGCCCATAAAAAAGCTTTTTAACATGCATTTTTATTTACTCTTATTTTTAGTAGAACTGGTTAACTAATACAATAAAACGTTTATGTTAGCTGAGTGAAAAGCATGGTAACCAGACCATTTGCCTAGGGCTGTATATTTGACGTTGAACACATGATTTTGTGCTTAGCGTTTCTCTTTCAGTTTGTGCAATTAAAATACAAGCCTTAAATGCAGTATGCAGAGTGTCTTCTTGAGAGCACTGTTTTTGTTCAAATGTTTACCAGATTCAGTAAAATGGTGTCAACACAACGAAAGAGAGCAAAGTTCATCCATTCTGCTATCAAACTACTGAGAGCAAATGGGTTTGATGGACTTAACCTTGATTGGAGGTACCCCGGAGGACCTGGAAGCCAACCACAGGACAAGCAAAGATTCACACTGTTGTGCAAGGTCAGATCCTGAATTTATCTTCTGAGACAGACAGAAATATCACAAATATGCCATACTGTATACCACATATGGAAATATTACATTTTATATTCCACAAAGACTGAACCATGTTTCTGTGTTGTATAGGAGCTCAATGAGGCCTTTGTGGCTGAAGGAACAGCAACTAACCGTGACAGATTAATCGTCACTGCTAGTGTCTCTGCTGTGAAAGAAATCATCGATGCCAGTTATGAAGTCGCAAAGATTTCCATGTAAAACTGATTTAATGTAATTCTCTACATTATATCCAAATATTAGCTTTTGTCATCTTTTGGTGAGTGTGATCTTCTTCTGCATTTTATCAGGCACCTAGAATTTATTAATGTGTGGACAATGGACTTTCAAGGCCCCTGGGAAAGTGTCACAGGACATCACAGCCCCTTATACAAGGGATCTCAAGACACAGGAGACAAAATCTACTCTAACATTGTGAGTATAGGAATTTGTATTATCACTGCTTAAACACCTTTCTATTTAGAGAGATCTTCTCATCGTAATTGTGTTCCATCCACATTTTAGGACTATGCCATGCGGTACTGGCGCGATAAGGGAGCACCTACACAAAAGCTACTCATGGGGTTTGCTGCATACGGGCGAGCTTTCAATCTCTCCACTGCATCCAGTGGTGTTGGCGCACCAGCCAATGGTCCAGGTGAAGAACGCTGCTTCACTGGGGAAGAAGGATTCTGGGCCTATTATGAGGTAAACATTTGAGATTACGTAGAATTAATTTACATCAAAGGCCTATTTATGAGCTAACCATTTCTACTGTATTTGGTGGGGGGGAAATCTGTTTATGTAACACATTAAATCTAAATGTGACATTTTACTTTTTTTCAGACTTGCCCATATTTTGAAAAAGTAACGATCCAGCTGATTTCTGATCAAAAAGTTCCATATGCCACCATAGAAAATCAGTGGATTGGATTTGACAACAGATACAGCCTTGATATTAAGGTAATGATCTGTTTAATTCAAGTATGTTCGGTTATTTGTTTGAAAATGACTGGTTGTGCACAGATTTGGTGAAATATATATTTTGTCATGACTTCAGGTATAGTGTTTTGTTCCTGGTTCTCTCAGGTCAGTTACCTAAAAACGAACAACTTTGGAGGAGCCTTTGTCTGGTCTTTAGACCTGGATGACTTTGGTGGACAGTTCTGTAAGCAGGGCAACTACCCCTTCATCAGCCACCTGCATGATATCCTGGTTCCAGGTAAACAAAATGCAAAAAGTTTACCAGATACAAAAAGTGCACATCCTATCCAGTGTATGTGATAGAAAGCCTTTTATTATATTTTAATATGCAGAATGAAAATGTGTGATCTTTCAAAGTTAAACTGGGTTAAAGCACAATTAAAACAATATCTGATTTATTCTTTTAGGTTTTCCAGGCCTAAACCAATCAACTCCTACTCCTACATTACCCACTCCCACAACCAAATTTTCTATGACTACAACTACAACCTCCCCAACCACAAAAAGTTCTCCAACTACCACCACCAAAACTGCCAAAACGACCTCCACATCAGCTCCCACTGCCACCACTCCAACAACTTCTACTACCAAAACCACAAACACTCTAAGAAACAAATGCACTAATGTTGGAGCCAACACAACCACTGCGCCAGATACAAGAAACACCTGTAAAGGAAAGAACGATGGGCTCTACACCAACCCTGCTGACCCAAGAACTTTTTACAATTGTACTAATCAGATTGCCAGCATCCAAATGTGCCCCAGAAATTGGGTTTTCAAACATCACTGCAAGTGTTGTGCATATCCCACAACAGCTCCAACTACCAGCATCAGAAAAACAACCACTGCCACCTCCGCTGCTAAAACCACAACCTCTCAGACTACCACCACCAAAACTGCCACAACGACCTCAACAACAACTCCCACTGCCACCACTCCAACAACCACAGCTTCTTTGACTACAACCACACCTCCCCCAACTAAAACTACAACTTCAATAACAACTCCCACAACCAATCCAAAACTCACTACCACAACCAAAAAATGTATTGACGACTTCTGTATTGGAAAGAGCGATGGGATATTCCCCAACCCTAATAACCAACATTCTTATTACAACTGCACAGGTCAGATGGGCACCATTGAATACTGCCCATCACATTTGGTCTTCAAACAACACTGCAAATGCTGTGATTATCCCACAAAAACACCAATTACCACCATCAAAACACCCGCTACCACCACAGCTCCAACAACCAAAACTTCTCAGACTACATCACCCACTCCCAAAACCACAATTTATTTGACTACAACCACAACCTCCCCAACCACAAATAGTTCTCCAACTACCACCACCAAAACTGCCACAACGGCCTCAACATCAACTGCCACCACTCCAACAACTTCTACTACCAAAAGCACAAACACTCTAAGAAAGAAATGTCCTAATCCAATAGCCACCACAACCACTGCACCAGATACTGGAAACACCAATCCCACAACAGCTCCAACTACCACCATGAGAAAAACACCCACTGCCACCACCGCTGCTACAACAACAACCTCTCAGACTACATCACCCACTCCCACAACCACAATTTATTTGACGACAACCACAACATCCCCAACCACAAATAGTTCTCCAACTACCACCACCAAAACTGCCACAATGACCTCAACAACAACTCCCACTGCCACCACTCCAACAACCACAGCTTCTTTGACTACAACCACACCTCCCACAACTAAAACAACAACTTCAATAACAACTCCCACAACCAATCCAAAACTCACTACCACAACCAAAAAAATGATTGACGACTTCTGTTTTGGAAAGAGCGATGGGATATTCCCCAACCCTAATAACCAACATTCTTACTACAACTGCACAGGCCAGATAGGCACCATTGAATACTGCCCATCACATTTGGTCTTCAAACAACACTGCAAATGCTGTACATATCCCACAAAAACACCAATTACCACCATCAAAACACCCGCTACCACCACAGCTCCAACAACCAAAACTTCTCAGACTACATCACCCACTCCCAAAACCACAATTTATTTGACTACAACCACAACCTCCCCAACCACAAATAGTTCTCCAACTACCACCACCAAAACTGCCACAACGACCTCAACATCAACTGCCACCACTCCAACAACTTCTACGACCAAAACCACAAACACTCTAAGAAAGAAATGTCCTAATCTAATAGCCACCACAACCACTGCACCAGATACTGGAAACACCAATCCCACAACAGCTCCAACTACCACCATGAGAAAAACACCCACTGCCACCACCGCTGCTACAACAACAACCTCTCAGACTACATCACCCACTCCCACAGCCACAATTTATTTGACGACAACCACAACCTCCCCAACCACAAATAGTTCTCCAACTACCACCAGCAAAACTGCCACAACGACCTCAACAACAACTTCCATTGCCACCACTCCAACAACCACAGCTTCTTTGACTACAACCACACCTCCCACAACTAAAACAACAACTTCAATAACAACTCCCACAACCAATCCAAAACTCACTACCACAACCAAAAAAATTATTGACGACTTCTGTTTTGGAAAGAGCGATGGGATATTCCCCAACCCTAATAACCAACATTCTTACTACAACTGCACAGGCCAGATAGGCACCATTGAATACTGCCCATCACATTTGGTCTTCAAACAACACTGCAAATGCTGTACATATCCCACAAAAACACCAATTACCACCATCAAAACACCCGCTACCACCACAGCTCCAACAACCAAAACTTCTCAGACTACATCACCCACTCCCAAAACCACAATTTATTTGACTACAACCACAACCTCCCCAACCACAAATAGTTCTCCAACTACCACCACCAAAACTGCCACAACGACCTCAACATCAACTGCCACCACTCCAACAACTTCTACGACCAAAACCACAAACACTCTAAGAAAGAAATGTCCTAATCTAATAGCCACCACAACCACTGCACCAGATACTGGAAACACCAATCCCACAACAGCTCCAACTACCACCATGAGAAAAACACCCACTGCCACCACCGCTGCTACAACAACAACCTCTCAGACTACATCACCCACTCCCACAGCCACAATTTATTTGACGACAACCACAACCTCCCCAACCACAAATAGTTCTCCAACTACCACCAGCAAAACTGCCACAACGACCTCAACAACAACTTCCATTGCCACCACTCCAACAACCACAGCTTCTTTGACTACAACCACACCTCCCCCAACTAAAACTACAACTTCAATAACAACTCCCACAACCAATCCAAAAGTCACTACCACAACCAAAAAAATTATTGACGACTTCTGTATTGGAAAGAGCGATGGGATATTCCCCAACACTAATAACCAACATTCTTACTACAACTGCACAGGCCAGATAGGCACCATTGAATACTGCCCATCAAATTGGGTCTTCAAACAACACTGCAAATGCTGTACATATCCCACAAAAGTTCCAACTACCACCATCAAAACACCCGCTACCACCACGGCTGCTACAACCACAACCTCTCAGACTACTTCACCCACTCCCACAACCACAATTTATTTGACTACAACCACAACCTCCCCAACCACAAATAGTTCTCCAACTACCACCATCAAAACTGCCACAACGACCTCAACATCAATTGCCACCACTCCAACAACTTCTACTACCAAAACCACAAACACTCTAAGAAAGAAATGTCCTAATCTGATAGCCACCACACCCACTGCACCAGATAATGGAAACACCAATCCCACAACAGCTCCAACTACCACCATGAGAAAAACACCCACTGCCACCACCGCTGCTCCAACAACAACCTCTCAGACTACATCACCCACTCCCACAACCACAATTTATTTGACGACAACCACAACCTCCCCAACCACAAATAGTTCTCCAACAACCACCACCAAAACTGCCACAACGACCTCAACAACAACTCCCACTGCCACCACTCCAACAACCACAGCTTCTTTGACTACAACCACACCTCCCCCAACTAAAACTCCAACTTCAAAAACAACTCCAACAACCAATCCAAATCTCACTACCACACGTAAAATAAATGACTACGTTCACTTCTGTTATGGAAAGAGCGATGGGATATACCCCAACCCTAACAACCAACATTCTTACTACAACTGCACAGGCCAGATAGGCACCATTGAATACTGCCCATCAAATTGGGTCTTCAATAACCACTGCAAATGCTGTGCATATTCCCATACACTTCCAACTACCACCATCACAACACCCGCTACCACCACAGCTCCCACAACCCAAATGTCTCAGACTACATCACCCACTCCCAAAACCACAATTTCTTTGACTACAACCACAACCTCCCCAACCAAAAATAGTTCTCCAACTACCACCACCAAAACTGCCACAACGACCTCAACAACAACTCCCGCTGCCACCACTCCAACAACCACAGCTTCTTTGAGCAGAACCACACCTCCCTCAACCACAACTACAACTTCCACAACAACTCCCACAACAACTCCAAAACTCACTACCACAACTAAAATAACAATTGACGACTTCTGTATTGGAAAGAGCGATGGGATATACCCCAACCCTAATAACCAATATTCTTACTACAACTGCACAGGCCAGACAGGCACCATTGAATACTGCCCATCAAATTGGATCTTCAATAACCAATGCAAATGCTGTGCATATTCCCATACACTTCCAACTACCACCATCACAACACCCGCTACCACCACAGCTCCCACAACCAAAATGTCTCCGACTACATCACCCACTCCCAAAACCACAATTTCTTTGACTACAACCACAACCTCCCCAACCACAAATAGTTCTCCAACTACCACCACCAAAACTGCCACAACGACCTCAACAACAACTCCCACTGCCACCACTCCAACAACCACAGCTTCTTTGAGCAGAACCACACCTCCCTCAACCACAACTACAACTTCCACAACAACTCCCACAACAACTCCAAAACTCACTACCACAACTCAAATAATGATTGACGACTTCTGTATTGGAAAGAGCGATGGGATATACCCCAACCCTAATAACCAACATTCTTACTACAACTGCACAGGCCAGATAGGCACCATTGAATACTGCCCATCAAATTGGGTCTTCAATAACCACTGCAAATGCTGTGCATATTCCCATACACTTCCAACTACCACCATCACAACACCTGCTACCACCACAGCTTCCACAACCAAAATGTCTCCGACTACATCATCCACTCCCAAAACCACAATTTCTTTGACTACAACCACAACCTCCCCAACAACAAATAGTTCTCCAACTACCACCACCAAAACTGCCACAACGACCTCAACAACTCCCACTGCCACCACTCCAACAACCACAGCTTCTTTGAGTACAACCACACCTCCCTCAACAACAACTACAACTTCCACAACAACTCCCACAACCACTCCAAAACTCACTACCACAACTCAAATAATGATTGACGACTTCTGTATTGGAAAGAGCGATGGGATATACCCCAACCCTAATAACCAATATTCTTACTACAACTGCACAGGCCAGATAGGCACCATTGAATACTGCCCATCAAATTGGGTCTTCAATAACCACTGCAAATGCTGTGCATATTCCCATACACTTCCAACTACCACCATCACAACACCCGCTACCACCACAGCTCCCACAACCAAAATGTCTCCGACTACATCACCCACTCCCAAAACCACAATTTCTTTGACTACAACCACAACCTCCCCAACCACAAATAGTTCTCCAACTACCACCACCAAAACTGTCACAACGACCTCAACAACTCCCACTGCCACCACTCCAACAACCACAGCTTCTTTGAGTACAACCACACCTCCCTCAACCACAACTACAACTTCCACAACAACTCCCACAACCACTCCAAAACTCACTACCACAACTCAAATAATGATTGACGACTTCTGTATTGGAAAGAGCGATGGGATATACCCCAACCCTAATAACCAACATTCTTACTACAACTGCACAGGCCAGATAGGCATCATTGAATACTGCCCATCAAATTGGGTCTTCAATAACCACTGCAAATGCTGTGCATATTCCCACACACTTCCAACTACCACCATCACAACACCCGCTACCACCACAGCTTCCACAACCAAAATGTCTCCGACTACATCACCCACTCCCAAAACCACAATTTCTTTGACTACAACCACAACCTCCCCAACAACAAATAGTTCTCCAACTACCACCACCAAAACTGTCACAACGACCTCAACAACTCCCACTGCCACCACTCCAACAACCACAGCTTCTTTGAGTACAACCACACCTCCCTCAACCACAACTACAACTTCCACAACAACTCCCACAACCACTCCAAAACTCACTACCACAACTCAAATAATGATTGACCACTTCTGTATTGGAAAGAGCGATGGGATATACCCCAACCCTAATAACCAACATTCTTACTACAACTGCACAGGCCAGATAGGCACCATTGAATACTGCCCATCAAATTGGGTCTTCAATAACCACTGCAAATGCTGTGCATATTCCCATACACTTCCAACTACCACCATCACAACACCCGCTACCACCACAGCTCCCACAACCACAACCTCTCAGGCTACATCACCCACTCCCACAAACACAATTTATTTGACTACAACCTCCCCAACCACAAATAGTTCTCCAACTACCACCACCAAAACTGCCACAACGACCTCAACAACAACTCCCACTGCCACCACTCCAACAACCACAGCTTCTTTGACTACAACCACACCTCCCCCAACCACAACTTCCATAACAACTCCCACAACCACTCCAAAACTCACTACTACAACTGAAAGAAATCGTGGAAACTTCTGTAATGGAAAGAGCCGTGGGCTTTTCCCCATCCCTGGAAACCGAAATTCTTTCTATAACTGCACAGGTGAGAACGGCACCATTGAACACTGCCCATTAAATTTTGTCTTCAAAAAACAATGCGACTGCTGTCAACAGGACAGTAAGGTCAAGGGGACCACCCAGGCAGCTGTGCCAACACGCACTACCCCATCTGAAATAACTCGTAGAAACTTCTGTCATGGAAAGGGCCGTGGGCTTTTCGTCAACCCTGCAAACCAAAATTCTTTTTACAACTGCAGAGGTCAGAAAGGCACCATCGAACACTGTCCATTAAATTTGGTCTTCAAACAATACTGCGAATGCTGTGAACATCCTACAACAGGTCCAACTACCACCACCAAAACTGCCACAACAACCTCTACAACAACTCCCACTGCCACCACTTCAACAACCACAGCTTCTTTGAGTACAACCACACCTCCCCCAACTAAAACTACAACTTCCATGACAACTCCCACAACCAATCCAAAACTCACTACCACACCTAAAATATTTATTGACGACTTCTGTATTGGAAAGAGCGATGGGATATTCCCCAACCATAATAACCAACATTCTTATTACAACTGCACAGGTCAGATGGGCACCATGCAATTTTGCCCATCACATTTGGTCTTCAAACAACACTGCAAATGCTGTACATATCCCACAAAAGTTCCAACTACCACCACCACAACACCCGCTACCACCACGCCTGCTACAACCACAACCTCTCAGACTACATCACCCACTCCCACAAACACAATTTATTTGACTACAACCTCCCCAACCACAAATAGTTCTCCAACTACCACCACCAAAACTGCCACAACGACCTCAACAACAACTCCCACTGCCACCACTCCAACAACCACAGCTTCTTTGACTACAACCACACCTCCCCCAACCACAACTTCCATAACAACTCCCACAACCACTCCAAAACTCACTACTACAACTGAAAGAAATCGTGGAAACTTCTGTAATGGAAAGAGCCGTGGGCTTTTCCCCATCCCTGGAAACCGAAATTCTTTCTATAACTGCACAGGTGAGAACGGCACCATTGAACACTGCCCATTAAATTTTGTCTTCAAAAAACAATGCGACTGCTGTCAACAGGACAGTAAGGTCAAGGGGACCACCCAGGCAGCTGTGCCAACACGCACTACCCCATCTGAAATAACTCGTAGAAACTTCTGTCATGGAAAGGGCCGTGGGCTTTTCGTCAACCCTGCAAACCAAAATTCTTTTTACAACTGCAGAGGTCAGAAAGGCACCATCGAACACTGTCCATTAAATTTGGTCTTCAAACAATACTGCGAATGCTGTGAACATCCTACAACAGGTCCAACTACCACCACCAAAACTGCCACAACAACCTCTACAACAACTCCCACTGCCACCACTTCAACAACCACAGCTTCTTTGAGTACAACCACACCTCCCCCAACTAAAACTACAACTTCCATGACAACTCCCACAACCAATCCAAAACTCACTACCACACCTAAAATATTTATTGACGACTTCTGTATTGGAAAGAGCGATGGGATATTCCCCAACCATAATAACCAACATTCTTATTACAACTGCACAGGTCAGATGGGCACCATGCAATTTTGCCCATCACATTTGGTCTTCAAACAACACTGCAAATGCTGTACATATCCCACAAAAGTTCCAACTACCACCACCACAACACCCGCTACCACCACGCCTGCTACAACCACAACCTCTCAGACTACATCACCCACTCCCACAAACACAATTTATTTGACTACAACCTCCCCAACCACAAATAGTTCTCCAACTACCACCACCAAAACTGCCACAACGACCTCAACAACAACTCCCACTGCCACCACTCCAACAACCACAGCTTCTTTGACTACAACCACACCTCCCCCAACCACAACTTCCATAACAACTCCCATAACCACTCCAAAACTCACTACTACAACTGAAAGAAATCGTGGAAACTTCTGTAATGGAAAGAGCCGTGGGCTTTTCCCCATCCCTGGAAACCGAAATTCTTTCTATAACTGCACAGGTGAGAACGGCACCATTGAACACTGCCCATTAAATTTTGTCTTCAAAAAACAATGCGACTGCTGTCAACAGGACGGTAAGGTCAAGGGGACCACCCAGGCAGCTGTCCCAACACGCACTACCCCATCTGAAATAACTCGTAGAAACTTCTGTCATGGAAAGGGCCGTGGGCTTTTCGTCAACCCTGCAAACCAAAATTCTTTTTACAACTGCAGAGGTCAGAAAGGCACCATCGAACACTGTCCATTAAATTTGGTCTTCAAACAATACTGCGAATGCTGTGAACATCCTACAACAGGTCCAACTACCACCACCAAAACTGCCACAACAACCTCTACAACAACTCCCACTGCCACCACTTCAACAACCACAGCTTCTTTGAGTACAACCACACCTCCCCCAACTAAAACTACAACTTCCATGACAACTCCCACAACCAATCCAAAACTCACTACCACACCTAAAATATTTATTGACGACTTCTGTATTGGAAAGAGCGATGGGATATTCCCCAACCATAATAACCAACATTCTTATTACAACTGCACAGGTCAGATGGGCACCATGCAATTTTGCCCATCACATTTGGTCTTCAAACAACACTGCAAATGCTGTACATATCCCACAAAAGTTCCAACTACCACCACCACAACACCCGCTACCACCACGCCTGCTACAACCACAACCTCTCAAACTACATCACCCACTCCCACAAACACAATTTATTTGACTACAACCTCCCCAACCACAAATAGTTCTCCAACTACCACCACCAAAACTGCCACAACGACCTCAACAACAACTCCCACTGCCACCACTCCAACAACCACAGCTTCTTTGACTACAACCACACCTCCCCCAACCACAACTTCCATAACAACTCCCACAACCACTCCAAAACTCACTACTACAACTGAAAGAAATCGTGGAAACTTCTGTAATGGAAAGAGCCGTGGGCTTTTCCCCATCCCTGGAAACCGAAATTCTTTCTATAACTGCACAGGTGAGAACGGCACCATTGAACACTGCCCATTAAATTTTGTCTTCAAAAAACAATGCGACTGCTGTCAACAGGACAGTAAGGTCAAGGGGACCACCCAGGCAGCTGTGCCAACACGCACTACCCCATCTGAAATAACTCGTAGAAACTTCTGTCATGGAAAGGGCCGTGGGCTTTTCGTCAACCCTGCAAACCAAAATTCTTTTTACAACTGCAGAGGTCAGAAAGGCACCATCGAACACTGTCCATTAAATTTGGTCTTCAAACAATACTGCGAATGCTGTGAACATCCTACAACAGGTCCAACTACCACCACCAAAACTGCCACAACAACCTCTACAACAACTCCCACTGCCACCACTTCAACAACCACAGCTTCTTTGAGTACAACCACACCTCCCCCAACTAAAACTACAACTTCCATGACAACTCCCACAACCAATCCAAAACTCACTACCACACCTAAAATATTTATTGACGACTTCTGTATTGGAAAGAGCGATGGGATATTCCCCAACCATAATAACCAACATTCTTATTACAACTGCACAGGTCAGATGGGCACCATGCAATTTTGCCCATCACATTTGGTCTTCAAACAACACTGCAAATGCTGTACATATCCCACAAAAGTTCCAACTACCACCACCACAACACCCGCTACCACCACGCCTGCTACAACCACAACCTCTCAGACTACATCACCCACTCCCACAAACACAATTTATTTGACTACAACCTCCCCAACCACAAATAGTTCTCCAACTACCACCACCAAAACTGCCACAACGACCTCAACAACAACTCCCACTGCCACCACTCCAACAACCACAGCTTCTTTGACTACAACCACACCTCCCCCAACCACAACTTCCATAACAACTCCCACAACCACTCCAAAACTCACTACTACAACTGAAAGAAATCGTGGAAACTTCTGTAATGGAAAGAGCCGTGGGCTTTTCCCCATCCCTGGAAACCGAAATTCTTTCTATAACTGCACAGGTGAGAACGGCACCATTGAACACTGCCCATTAAATTTTGTCTTCAAAAAACAATGCGACTGCTGTCAACAGGACGGTAAGGTCAAGGGGACCACCCAGGCAGCTGTCCCAACACGCACTACCCCATCTGAAATAACTCGTAGAAACTTCTGTCATGGAAAGGGCCGTGGGCTTTTCGTCAACCCTGCAAACCAAAATTCTTTTTACAACTGCAGAGGTCAGAAAGGCACCATCGAACACTGTCCATTAAATTTGGTCTTCAAACAATACTGCGAATGCTGTGAACATCCTACAACAGGTCCAACTACCACCACCAAAACTGCCACAACAACCTCTACAACAACTCCCACTGCCACCACTTCAACAACCACAGCTTCTTTGAGTACAACCACACCTCCCCCAACTAAAACTACAACTTCCATGACAACTCCCACAACCAATCCAAAACTCACTACCACACCTAAAATATTTATTGACGACTTCTGTATTGGAAAGAGCGATGGGATATTCCCCAACCATAATAACCAACATTCTTATTACAACTGCACAGGTCAGATGGGCACCATGCAATTTTGCCCATCACATTTGGTCTTCAAACAACACTGCAAATGCTGTACATATCCCACAAAAGTTCCAACTACCACCACCACAACACCCGCTACCACCACGCCTGCTACAACCACAACCTCTCAGACTACATCACCCACTCCCACAAACACAATTTATTTGACTACAACCTCCCCAACCACAAATAGTTCTCCAACTACCACCACCAAAACTGCCACAACGACCTCAACAACAACTCCCACTGCCACCACTCCAACAACCACAGCTTCTTTGACTACAACCACACCTCCCCCAACCACAACTTCCATAACAACTCCCATAACCACTCCAAAACTCACTACTACAACTGAAAGAAATCGTGGAAACTTCTGTAATGGAAAGAGCCGTGGGCTTTTCCCCATCCCTGGAAACCGAAATTCTTTCTATAACTGCACAGGTGAGAACGGCACCATTGAACACTGCCCATTAAATTTTGTCTTCAAAAAACAATGCGACTGCTGTCAACAGGACGGTAAGGTCAAGGGGACCACCCAGGCAGCTGTCCCAACACGCACTACCCCATCTGAAATAACTCGTAGAAACTTCTGTCATGGAAAGGGCCGTGGGCTTTTCGTCAACCCTGCAAACCAAAATTCTTTTTACAACTGCAGAGGTCAGAAAGGCACCATCGAACACTGTCCATTAAATTTGGTCTTCAAACAATACTGCGAATGCTGTGAACATCCTACAACAGGTCCAACTACCACCACCAAAACTGCCACAACAACCTCTACAACAACTCCCACTGCCACCACTTCAACAACCACAGCTTCTTTGAGTACAACCACACCTCCCCCAACTAAAACTACAACTTCCATGACAACTCCCACAACCAATCCAAAACTCACTACCACACCTAAAATATTTATTGACGACTTCTGTATTGGAAAGAGCGATGGGATATTCCCCAACCATAATAACCAACATTCTTATTACAACTGCACAGGTCAGATGGGCACCATGCAATTTTGCCCATCACATTTGGTCTTCAAACAACACTGCAAATGCTGTACATATCCCACAAAAGTTCCAACTACCACCACCACAACACCCGCTACCACCACGCCTGCTACAACCACAACCTCTCAGACTACATCACCCACTCCCACAAACACAATTTATTTGACTACAACCTCCCCAACCACAAATAGTTCTCCAACTACCACCACCAAAACTGCCACAACGACCTCAACAACAACTCCCACTGCCACCACTCCAACAACCACAGCTTCTTTGACTACAACCACACCTCCCCCAACCACAACTTCCATAACAACTCCCACAACCACTCCAAAACTCACTACTACAACTGAAAGAAATCGTGGAAACTTCTGTAATGGAAAGAGCCGTGGGCTTTTCCCCATCCCTGGAAACCGAAATTCTTTCTATAACTGCACAGGTGAGAACGGCACCATTGAACACTGCCCATTAAATTTTGTCTTCAAAAAACAATGCGACTGCTGTCAACAGGACGGTAAGGTCAAGGGGACCACCCAGGCAGCTGTCCCAACACGCACTACCTCAACTGAAATAACTCGTGGAAACTTCTGTCATGGAAAGGGCCGTGGGCTTTTCGTCAACCCTGCAAATCAAAATTCTTTTTACAACTGCAGAGGTCAGAAAGGCACCATCGAACACTGTCCATTAAATTTGGTCTTCAAACAATACTGCGAATGCTGTGAACATCCTACAACAGGTCCAACTACCACCACCAAAACTGCCACAACAACCTCTACAACAACTCCCACTGCCACCACTTCAACAACCACAGCTTCTTTGAGTACAACCACACCTCCCCCAACTAAAACTACAACTTCCACAACAACTCCCACAACCACTCCAAAACTCACTACCACAACTGAAAGAAATCGTGGAAACTTCTGTAATGGAAAGAGCCGTGGGCTTTTCCCCATCCCTGGAAACCGAAATTCTTTTTATAACTGCACAGGTCAGAAAGGCACCATTGAACACTGCCCAACAAATTTCGTCTTCAAAAAACAATGCAACTGCTGTCAACAGGACAGTAAGGTCAAGGGGACCACCCAGTCAGCTGTCCCAACACGCAATACCAAATCTGAAAAAAATCGTGGAAACTTCTGTAATGGAAAGAGCCGTGGGTTTTTCCCCAACCCTGCTAACCGACGATCTTTTTACAACTGCACAGGTCAGACAGGCACCATAGAATACTGCCCATCAAATTTGGTCTTCAAACCACACTGCAAATGCTGTGAACATCCCACAATAGCTCCAACTACCACCACCAAAACTGACACAACAACCTCTACAACAACTCCCACTGCCACCACTTCAACAACCACAGCTTATTTGACTACAAATACACCTCCCCCAACCACAACTACAACTTCCACAACAACTCCCACAACCACTCCAAAACTCACTACCACATCTGAAAAAAATCGTGGAAACTTTTGTCATGGAAAGAGCCGTGGGCTTTTCCCCAACCCCGCTAACCGACGATCTTTTTACAACTGCACAGGTCGGATAGGAACCATCGAAAACTGCCCATCAAATTTGGTTTTCAAAAAACAATGTAACTGCTGTCAACGGGACAGTAAGGCTCAGGGAACCACCCAGTCAGCTGTCCCAACACTTACTACCACAACTGAAAAAAATCGTGGAAACTTCTGCCATGGAAAGAGCCGTGGGCTTTTCCCCAACCCTGCTAACCGACGATCTTTTTACAACTGCACAGGTCGGATAGGAACCATCGAAAATTGCCCATCAAATTTGGTATTCAAAAAACAATGCAACTGCTGTCAACGGGACAGTAAGGCCAAGGGAACCACCCAGTCAGCTGTCCCAACACTCACTACCACAGCTGAAAGAAATCGTGGAAACTTCTGCCATGGAAAGAGCCGTGGGCTTTTCCCCAACCCTGCTAACCGACGATCTTTTTACAACTGCACAGGTCGGATAGGAACCATCGAAAATTGCCCATCAAATTTGGTATTCAAAAAACAATGCAACTGCTGTCAACGGGACAGTAAGGCCAAGGGAACCACCCAGTCAGCTGTCCCAACACTCACTACCACAACTGAAAAAAATCGTGGAAACTTCTGCCATGGAAAGAGCCGTGGGCTTTTCCCCAACCCCGCTAACCGACGATCTTTTTACAACTGCACAGGTCGGATAGGAACCATCGAAAACTGCCCATCAAATTTGGTTTTCAAAAAACAATGTAACTGCTGTCAACGGGACAGTAAGGCTCAGGGAACCACCCAGTCAGCTGTCCCAACACTTACTACCACAACTGAAAAAAATCGTGGAAACTTCTGCCATGGAAAGAGCCGTGGGCTTTTCCCCAACCCTGCTAACCGACGATCTTTTTACAACTGCACAGGTCGGATAGGAACCATCGAAAACTGCCCATCAAATTTGGTATTCAAAAAACAATGCAACTGCTGTCAACGGGACAGTAAGGCCAAGGGAACCACCCAGTCAGCTGTCCCAACACTCACTACCACAGCTGAAAGAAATCGTGGAAACTTCTGCCATGGAAAGAGCCGTGGGCTTTTCCCCAACCCTGCTAACCGACGATCTTTTTACAACTGCACAGGTCGGATAGGAACCATCGAAAATTGCCCATCAAATTTGGTATTCAAAAAACAATGCAACTGCTGTCAACGGGACAGTAAGGCCAAGGGAACCACCCAGTCAGCTGTCCCAACACTTACTACCACAGCTGAAAGAAATCGTGGAAACTTCTGCCATGGAAAGAGCCGTGGGCTTTTCCCTAACCCTGCTAACCGACGATCTTTTTACAACTGCACAGGTCGGATAGGAACCATCGAAAATTGCCCATCAAATTTGGTATTCAAAAAACAATGCAACTGCTGTCAACGGGACAGTAAGGCCAAGGGAACCACCCAGTCAGCTGTCCCAACACTCACTACCACAACTGAAAAAAATCGTGGAAACTTTTGTCATGGAAAGAGCCGTGGACTTTTCCCCAACCCTGCTAACCGACGATCTTTTTACAACTGCACAGGTCGGATAGGAACCATCGAAAACTGCCCATCAAATTTGGTCTTCAAAAAACAATGCGAGTGCTGTCAACAGGACAGTAAGGCCAAGGGGCCCGCCCAGTCAGCTGTCCCAACACACAATACCAAATCTGAAAGAAATTGTAGAGAATTCTGTAAAGGAAAGAGCCATGGACTTTACCCCAACCCTGCTAACCGACATTCCTTTTATAAATGCACAGGTCAGATCGGCACCATCGAATATTGCCCATCAAATTTGGTCTTCAAAATACAATGCAAGTGCTGTCAACAGGACAGTCAGGCCAAGGGGACCACCATGTCAACTATGGCCCATTGGGAAAGAATTAAGATGCTCCACCACAAAGGAAAGAGGGGGAGATACAGTACCGGAAAACAAGCGAAAACACAACACAAGCAAAAACATCACTAAATTTGAATGACCCGGCGTTATGGCCTGATATAATCACTGATTCTTAGATAGACTATATTTGATTTAAATAATTTGTGAAAAAGGTAATATCTTTTGATGAGTGAAAAATATACATGCATTGTGTAGATCGTGTCCTGACATGCCTAACTAATGTATATGTAATTGTTGGTGTATCTAACCGCATTGTATGGGTGTAGTCTTGTCTGTTCATATTTAGCTATTTGTCTTACATTGACACAGATGTTACATATTGCATATATTTATGTACTGCATGTTCAAATGTAAATAAATACTACCCAATTAATAAGTCTGCAATAATGTAATAATTTGTGCACATTTATTTTGTTTTTGTTTTATGTTTGGTTTTTGTTTGTTCATTCTTTGTCCATCAAACAAGCTGACATGAAAAACCTTCCAAATGAAGGTATGGAAGTCAGGAGCCACCTATTGCATTGCAAGATGAACCACTCTGCATTGGAAATAAACAAAAAAGAAAACAACTTTGACAACAACTTTGTTTTTAGTCATTTGTGAAGAGATGTGCACTTGCTGTGAGACTTTATAAAATATTCTTATTGAGGGTTTATGTCTATTATGGTTTATTTCTAGACTTAAATTAAGGGCACATTAGGAGTTAGAATAACAAGGATGTGAGACTGTCTAAGCGATAACTATTTTTATATCAACACTGAATGAAATGTCTCCCTGTAATGTGAAGAAGCTGCTAATATCATCGTTTTTAGAGAATCAAAGCCCTGTACTTACTGAAGTAAATGTGAAAATGATTAACCACTTGACCTCTTCATTCTTTGATGTGAAGATTCATTTGGGTTCAGTATTCCACAGAGATCTCTATCCAATTTAGCAATATAGGGCTGCACGGTGGTGGGCCTAGATAGCCCTTCTGTGTAGAGTTTGCAAGTTTTCCTTGTGTCAGTGTGGGTTTTCTCTGGGTTCTTAGGCTTCCTCTCACAGTCCATATGTGTGAATATGAGCATTAAGTGGTTGTCTGTCTCTATGTGTCAGCTCTTTAATAGCCTGGCAACCTGTCCAAGGTGCTCTATTAGCTACCCAATGTTAGCTGGATCCAGTGGTGAGGTTGCAGGTTGCAACACACTAAATAAGCCTCTGCTCACCCTTTGCTTTCCAAGTGTGTAAGAGAACAGTGGTCTTCAGGTAGGGATACTGGGCTGCCCATGACAGGCGCTCGGGGGAAAAAACATTAAATCAGTTATGGTTTCTTTGATCGCTCTAATGTTACTTGGATAACTGTGGCAATTCTAGAGCTAATACATGCCAACGAGCGCTGACCTTCGGGGATGCATGCATTTATCAGACCCAAAACCCATCTTGGGGTGATCGCTGGCCCTCGTGGTGGCGACGTCTCATTCGAATGTCTGCCCTATCCTATCAACTTTCGATGGTACTTTCTCTGCCTACCATGGTGACCACGGGTAACGGGGAATCAGGGTTCGATTCCGGAGAGGGAAGGAAGGCAGCAGGCGCGCAAATTACCCACTCCCAACTCGGGGAGGTAGTGACGAAAAATAACAATACATGACTCTTTCGAGGCCCTGTAATTGGAATGAGTACACTTTAAATCCTTTAACGAGGATCAATTGGAGGGCAAGTCTGGTGCCAGCAGCCGAGGTAATTCCAGCTCCAAAAGCGTATCTTAAAGTTGCTGCAGTTAAAAAGCTCGTAGTTGGATCTCGGGATCGAGCTGACGATCCGCCGCGAGGCGAGCTACCGTCTGTCCCAGCCCCTGCCTCTCGGTGCCCCCTCGATGCTCTTAACTGAGTGTCCCGCGGGGTCCGAAGCGTTTACTTTGAAAAAATTAGAGCGTTCAAAGCAGGCCCGGTCGCCTGAACACCGCAGCTAGGAATACTGGAATAGGACTCCAGTTCTATTTTGTGGGTTTTCTCTCTGAACTGGGGCCATGATTAAGAGGGACAGCCGGGGGCATTCGTATTAAGAAGTGCTCCATTTATTTATTTTTTTAGAACGTTCGGTTCTTCATGCACACGCAACATCAATCAAGGCGAACATCAAAAACATTCTATGGCAACTGGACCGGGTCATATAGGCTACGATGTTTTTGACAAGTTCATTAAATTATCATTATTATTAGAGGAAATTATGGGGGCATTTTTTGTCCCTCTCCTAGTGATATCAGGGGCAAAATTATATTTCTTAGGGGCACTTTTGCCCTTTGCCCTCATGTATTTCCGATGCTGGGTGTTGTCAACTACAGATGTTGCTGTTATTTGGCACGATTGCTGTCTCTGTGTTAGAGAGGAAGGGGGGACATTTATTTTCAGAGCAACGGGACTGCCCCAACTGCAGTGCCAATCAACTACCAGGTAGCACATGTGATCAGCCCAGATGGCGCTCTGTTGTCCTACCGCAGCCACGCATTCGCATAACCCTCATTCAAAGCAGCAAGGCTGAACCCTCAAGAGGAGAGGAGGAGAGAGATAGGGCTAGAATAGCCTTCATCCAACACTGCCAAACAAAAGTCTGAAGCCAATACTGCAATTGTTGTGACTATCCCCACAACAGTTCCCACTACCACCACCTCAACCACAACTCCCACAACTCAAACTACCAGGACACATACTGGAAACCTCTGTAATGGACGGAGCAATACCCCAACCCTGATGACACACATTCTTTTTACAGTTGTGCTGATGAAAGAGCCTACATCCAACGGCACCAACAAATTTGACTATCCCACGATATCTACCGCAACCAACCCCACTACAACAACCACAACTCACACTACCAGAACAACCTGTGAACGAAAGATCAATGGGCCTCATGCCAACCCTCCTGACCCAAGAATGTTTGTGCCAATCAGCTAGCCCACATCCACAGCTGCTCATTGAAATTGGGTGTGAAGTGGGTGTGTTCTTGTTGGGGAATTTTTAATCACTGTGTAATTAGATGTGCCTTACATGCTGTTACTCATTTCAACAAGGAAGCTAGCCTTGTTCTGTCCATGTATTGTTACTTGATTGTCTTGATTATTTGTGTATTTGACATACCGTACATCATGTCATGATGTTGTTTACATATATTTGTTGATTTCAGGGAATCTATTAGCAACTGGCCAGGAAGAACCAGGTGAAAACCAGCCGTTTAACTGATCATGCCAGAAAGATAATGTGTCACGATAAAACGTTCATAGGAATCAAAACTACAGTTAGTGCTACTCTCAATTGCCGCAATTGCTGCGGCGGTGAAGGTGCTCCGCAGTGTGAGAGAGGAAGGGGGGACTTTCATTTTCATATAACCGGAATTGCCCTAGCTGCAGTGCACACCAACAACCACAAGGAAGCACATTTGAGCAGTCAAGATGGCGCTCTGTTGTCCAACTGCAGCCCAGCATTCACATGACTCTCTATTCAAAGCAGCCAGGCTGAAGCCTCAACAGAAGAGGAGGAGAGAGATAGGGCTGGATTAGCCTACATCCAACATTGCAAAACAAATTTGGTCTTTAAAAAATACTACAATTGCTTTGATTATTATACATTATTTCCCACTACCACCACAACAACAACAATTACGTACCACAACCACAAACACCCCACTACAACTACCACAACTCCCACTACAACAAAATCCACCACTACCCTATCTGAATGACTTGAAAACTGCTGTATTGGAAAGATCAATGAGCCTCATGCCAACCCTGTTAAACCAAGAATGTTTTACAACTGTGCCAATCAGCTAGCCCACACCCACAGCCGCTCATTGAAATTGGGCGTGAAGAGGGTGTGTTCTTCTTGGGGAATGTTTAATTACTGTGTAATTAGATGTGCTTTACAGGCTGTTCCTCATTTCATTACATTACAGTCATTTGGCAGACGCTTTTACCCAAAGCGACTTACAATAAGTGTATTCAACATAGGTATTCAAGAGAACTACTAGTCACCAGAAGTCATAAGTGCATCTCCTTGATCTGTTGTCACAGCCCGGCTCAGAGACGACCCAGGAAGACGAACGTGCTGGCTGCTCAGAAAAGCATTTTTACTTTTACACAAACTAAATAAATGAGTCAATTAATTAATTAAATTAAATAATACAAATGGTAGGTGTCAGTTGTCAGTCCTGAGGTGCATGTATGGGTGTGTGTAGCAGTAAATGGCAATAACAGAAATATCAACCCAAAAGAACAGTGTAATGCTGGTAGCTGAAAGGATCTCCTCTCCCCGAGAGCAAGGCTGCCAAATAAAGATGGTATTTAATTAAGCCACAAACAACTGCCACTACCACAACCATCCCCACTACAACTACCACAACTACCACCACTAAAACCACCACGACCCTATCTGAACAATCTGAAAACTACTGCATTGGAAATACTACTATACCAAACCCTGCTGACCCCAACATGTTTTACAACTTTGCCAATCAAATAGCCCACACCCACAGCTCTTTAGGAAATTGGGTGTTGAGTGGGTGTGTTCCTGTTGGGGAATTTTTAATAACTGTGTAATTAGCTTTGCCTTACATGCTGTTCCTCATTTCAACAAGGAAACTAGCCTTGTTTTGTCCATGTATTGTTACTTTGTCTCAACAATTTGAGTATTATGACATGCCTTACATCATGCCATAATGTTGTTTTACATATATCTGTTGATCCCACCCATGTGGAAAAGTATTTCTTGAAAGGCTGGTTTGAGTATTTCAGAAACTGCTGATCTACTGTTATTTTCATGCACAACCATCTCTAGGGTATATAGAGAAGTCAGAGTCAAAAATGGAGCATTTCTGAACGCATAACACATTAAACCTTGAAAGCAACGACTACACCGGGTGCCACTCCTGTCGGCTAACAACAGGAAACTGAGGCTACAATTGACACGGGCTCTCCAAAGTTCGACAGTAGAAGATTGGAAAAAACGTTGCCTGGTCTGATGAGTCTCGATTTCTGCTGCGACATTCAGATGGTAGGTTCAGAATGTGTCATAAACAATGTGTTCTGGGTCTACCCCGGGGCCTCTTCTTAGTTTGACATGTCGCGAAAACCTCTAAAGGGAGGCATCCAGATCAGATTCCAAAACCACCCCAGCTGCCCCATTTTGATGGAGAGGAGCAACCGGCTCTACTCCAAGCTTTCTGCAGATGTTTGAGTTCTCACCCTATCTCTAAGCCCTACGGAGGAAGCATTTTGGCCACTTATATCTGCAATCTCATTCTTTTGGTCTTTAAGCTCATGAATATAGGAGAGGGTTCGAATGTAGATGGACTGGTAAAGTGAGAGCTTTTGCTCAATTCCCTCTTCATCACAACGGTATGATACAACGCCCGCATCCCTGCTGAGATTGCACGCACCGTCTCTCCATCTCCTGCTCCATTTTACCGTCACTTGAGAACAAGATCCCATAACCCTTAACCGCCTATTCTTGGGGCAGTGACTCAATCGCAACTCGTAGAGCGCAATCCACAGTTTCCTGGTAGGGAACCACGACCTCAGACTTGAGTAATGACTCTCATCCCAACCCCTTTCCACTTAGCAGCAAAGTGCCACAGTGCGTGCTGAAGATTACTGTTCTTTTGTGCCAGTTTCCATCAGTTTATAATTGCTAAATTGGAACATTATACCCAACATAATTGCCACACTCCCTTCCCATTTAAAGCATTGCAGCAAGACATCCGTCAGTCATCAGTCACAGCAGAGAGACAGCGTGTGCTTCTTTCACCATTTGTAAGTATATCTTTTACTTTGATCTTAACAAACCACATTTTTACTGATTTCCTTTTTTTCTGCTATGTATATTGCTGTACATATATCACATACAGGGATACTGTATGTGTGGGTGGATGTTGAGCACCACCATGTCCTTCCTACTCTATACCTATACTTTGATAGCTGTATTGTACATTTTTCTCTCAATTCTGTTCACTTAATTTGACAATTTAAATGTTTATCTAGTGAGAATGGAGAATATCCCTTAAATATTTGTGGTGGGGGCTGAAAACATCAGTGGCTGTCGGCTAACTCTTATATGCAAAAATGCACTAGTTGTGTGAAATGAGTGAAAAATAATTGTTTCAATACTACTACAAACTGTGCTTAGTGGCACTGCTGGACACACCACAGAATATGAAACTGACCTACTTTCTAAAGATGATGTAGCAAGTTTGTGTATTAAGCTTTTCTGATTTGAAATACATCTTTTATGTGGGACCAATTTATTAATAAGAATAGCTCAGGGTGAGGATTTGTCTAATTAATAATTGTGTTTATTTTTTTATGCTGCATATTAATCAAATTCTTCTGTTTCTGCTTATCCACGTAGTGGCAAAATGTGCAAGCTCACTCTAACTGCAGGTAAGGCACGCTGATCAAGCAAATGTTTTATTATGTAACATTTAACACTGATCACAGAAAACAAAGTTGTCAATTATCTGGCAATATCAATGTGCTGTCATAGTCTGTGACAAGTGTGTGTGGATGAAGCATAGTTGTTACATTTTAGCAGTTTGCCAGCTAATTGCTAATTCCACAATGCTAAGCCCAAGAGGAGAAATAACAGCCCAACAGCTGGCTCTCTGCCACGGGACCACCTTATCGAGAGGAGAGCAGGTGGTTGCTCCTGGGACTAGCTAGCCAACTAGCCTGCTCTGGATGTGGACCAGCAAACTAGCTAACTAGCAAGACAACCTCTAAGGAGATCCTGTCTACCCATACCCCAGCAAAGCCACAAGGGTTGGTTCATATGGTCCCGTTAAAGTTAACTTTCTCAAGTGACACGTCAAATAAAGTGATTGAATGTGAGAGAAAGTCGTTAATTTTTATTATGAAACAACAAGCCAACAAAACTTGCTGGCCAGCGTCAACTTGTATGTTAAAAGAATTATTCTGTCTCCACCTATGCTCCACCCACAAAAATATGTTATCATGTTTACTAACAGAAAAGGGGTTTATATGGTGGAGACAAGCTGCCTAACTGGCACTAATGGAAAAGCCATTCAAATTAAGGTATGAATTAGAGCAGCTATTCTCAACCAGTGGACCATCTAGTGGGCTACATAAAAAAAATGTTGAATTTAAATTCTTAATTTAAATGACAGGTAGAGACAAAAGTGATTTTCCATTAAAATCCATAGTGTTTGACCATTGTTTTTCACATCTGTGCCTACAGTGCAGTCCGAGCAGCAACAGTGTGGATCATGGAGCAGACAGGCCTTCTTGCTAACAAAGCCAGCTAAGTGCATTGCAGTACAGTTTCACGAAAGGCAACAAGGAAAGAAACTCACCCACATCCAACCTTCTACTGTCGTTATTTAACTAGCTTCATATATGAGACTTAATGTACAGACAGTCTCTCTCTCTGCATAACCTCCTTCAACATTACTCCAGCCTGTGGACCTTCAATTGAAGCTAGCCGCATTAGCAGCGCACCATGCTAACGTTAACAGTCAAACAGTCTGCTAATTACACAGTAACTTAAATAACATTAAAATGGCAAAATGTACAGCTTCCAAGTCTGAAGTTGGGTCACAGTCATCCATCCTGGGCTTCAGTTTTGAGGATGTTACTTGACCCTGACTGAGAAAGAGTTTTCCTGTTGTTGTGAGGACATTTCAGTTCATTTAAGTTATTCCACCGGTTGTTCACATCCTCAAATAATGAAAGTAAGTTATATGAAGACTTTTCTGTTGGTTCATGCAGCCCACGGCAGGACAAGTAGCGTTCTTTGCTTGAGCTGTGTAAGCAGGTATGTGATAGCCAGAAAATGACAGTCGGACAGCAGTGGATTCTGCAGAGCTCCGTGGGTGGGGTCACCTAGCTGAAGGTGGTTCCGCAATACCACCAAGAAACCCCAATTAGGCTTTGGACTTCTAATTACGTAGAAACAGGAGCCTATTTGGATCAGCTCATTTTTTACACAGGTTTTCAGTGATATGTTGCCCTCCCGTCAGTGTATGATGGCAGGGCGCAGCAAATAACCGCTAATGGCAGCAGGCACCTTGAATACAGTTTAAACAAACGTTTTATTTAGGGTGCCTGTTTACTGCGTTGCACTCTTCTCTGGTTTTGCTTTACTGTTCTACTTCTGAGAAACGTGTCAAGGAAGCGTGAATACAATGCACAGACAACCTCCCTAGTGATGAGGTGGCGACATCTGCTGGCCGTATTCGATATTGCAGACATTACGGTGAGTAAATAATGAGAATACAACAGTGTTCAGCCTAGATTCTGATGAATTGATATTCTTACAACAAATTAAACGTACATCTATCTCACACTTGGGACTTCTAATTACGTAGAAGTAGGAACCTATTTTGATCAGCTCTTTTTTACACAGGTTTTTAGATAGATGGAGCAGGAGAAAAAGAGAGACAGTGTTCTTTTCTGACACTTTGGGAATCTGTAGACACAGGCTCTTAATACTTCTGAATACAAAAACCTGGCTAACCTGAACGAGAGGGATATTTACCCACCCACGCCAAAAAACATAGAGAGAGAAAAGAACATTGTTTCAGCTGCTGTGTGATGCTCCAGGTATTTAATAAACTCAAAAGAAATGAATCTGAAGCCAGCCGCGGACAACAAACGGATCATCAGACACCTGAACGACATTGTTGTAAGATTCAGACATTAGTTCAGCGTGCCTTTGCAGTCAACTGCTCGATGGAGAACCGACCAGCAGACAAGTGCTTGGAGTGGAAACAAAGTGTCAGTACTCCCCTTATTCACGTTGGAGTGTGTATCGGCTGGTACCAGCAATCTCTTGCTACTTATTCTTATTAATTTATTACTTCTTTTAGCATGTTATACTGTGCCATTCATAATCAATTGTGATTTTTTTTTTGTTATATTATTATGCCTGGACTATGCCTTCTATGGTAAAGGCCTATGATACTATGATTGTATAATTACCCATCGTGCTAATACTGTAGGTGTTTTCCTGTGTTATGTTATTTGTAGCCTATTGTATTTCTCTTTAATTATAGGATGTCTACAGCGTGGAATCAACACCAACCAGCCAGACAGGCAGGTATGCAGAACTGAGGCGTGTGAGCTCTTTATTCACGTTTTACGAGCAGTGTCACAGTCAGGATGCTCATATATTATACAGCAGAATAAAGAGACACCTTCTGAATTTCTATCGTGAATATATACTAAGACCTATTTGGTGTGAAAGTTTTGACTTAAAACTATGCAAATTTACATCAATTTGGATCATTAGTATTACTATAATGCCTCAAAAGCTTAAAGACAAAACTTGATATAGTTGAAAAATGATTTTATAATTTACACATGTCACAGCCTTCATGAAGCCTAAACATTTAATTATTCTGGAAATGTTTGCCTTGTAAAATCATGTTCTGTAAATCAAAAGAGAAAATTCAGGAAACGTTTAAGTTATGTTTCATTAATTATATTTGTTCACAAAAGAGTCATTACGAACAGTTCACTAATTCTTTTAGTAAAAGGACAGAAACATTGTATCGATAAATTACAGTTGTCCAGTTGTTCTCCACATTCCAAGAAAAAGTCATAGTACGCCAAAGAGTAAAATGTCAAAGTATCAGTCCACTTTGAGCACTGCAGCAAACCGACGGACTGACTGACATTGCAATCCATTGAGCCACACAGTTGCCATGGCTAAAGTATGCACAATAACAATTAAAAGTAGTACTCTGTCATTAAAGTTAACCTTTCGTTTGGGTTTGTTCTTGCTGGTTGACATTTAATCGCTGTATTGTCAGACATGCCGCCCTTCCAACTAATTCTAGCCTTGTTCAGTACATGCATTGTTAGTTTGTCTTCAACTATTTAATTACATGTAAACATCTAATATGACGTAACCTTCATGTCTGTGTAATGTGTTTTTTTCCCACTTATTGTGGACGCCGGTATCCTCGGCTAACTTCAATGTCTTTCAGAGGCAGTGGCAACTAAATAAAGATCCTAAGATAGGCTCAATTTTGGCAAGGGAAAAACTGGCATGGCCATATACACAAGCGTCCTTTGACCTCACACCTCAAGATATGTGAATGAAAATGGGTTCTATGGGTACCCACAAACCTCGCCTCTACTGACATGTCCACTTTGTGCTAATCCCATGCAGTTTGGGGCGACTTTCAGTGAAAGACATGTAGCTTTTTTGCATGCAGTAGCTTATACATGTGTTATTTTCGTCTATTCTAAAATGGCGTTTATGAATATTTATGAACTTAACAGTCTTGGAATTACATAAATTGGGTATGTCTGGAAAGTGGAGACCCTTGTGGATCCAATGATTACCATTGTATTTATGTGTGATAATGTGTGATAACACCAAAGCTTTGCTATGTTGATCCTCTCACATTGTGTTCCTATGGTGAAATTATATTAAAAAACAATGATTGGCCTATGTGTTGTTGGCCCCTGTCCTTTTGTTCTTCTTACTATAACTACATACTTATGTTAATCTATCAAAATCAACAGTTTTTTAGTGGTCTGAATTAATCTATTGTGCACATGAATACTGATGATTTTATTGAGCATTGCAACATTGGAAGGATTACACACACTACTCCCAAGTTAAGTGCCACACCCTGTCTGCTGTAAACTATTTAAAACAGCCCAGCTATACATACGTCACTCATCTATCAGTCAGAGTTGAGAGACCTTTACTTCTTTCACCAGAATATTTGTAAGTATCCATTTTATTATAATTTCATTGAACCACATCTGCACTCATTTCTTAGTTACTTTGTATGTTGCTATACCTGCTGATTCTCTCTTACTTACTCGCTAGTTAAACTAAAAACTTTTATTTTGTCAGTTATCTGTAGATGTAGATGAATTGCGATGGTGAATTCAAAGCTTGTTCTGTGAGCAATTTTACAAGGGTTACAACAGCCTCAGTCTTGCTGGGTGAATAACTTAACCCTCCTGTTACCTTCAAATGTACTAACATCTTTTATCCTTGGGGTCAATTTCACCCCAGCAATTTAAACCTCCAGAAAATGATTATAATTCAAATTGTTACCCAAGTTTATGTGTCAGGTACTTTATGTTTGTTTGTTGACTACCTAAATAGCTCTTTAAATAAAACAACCCCCCCTTATACATCCAGAATACCTGTTATGCGACTATGGAGAAATATGTAGATCACCATAAAATCTCACTGATTGACCTAAAATTAGAAAGAGATATCTTTTTGGTGTTTTAACGGCTTTATATTATTTCTAAGTACATATTTTTGCTATCTATAACATTTGGAATGAAAAAATATTTCTGTTATCAAGAATAGTAACATGTATTATGTTCGGGGTCAATTTGACCCCAGGAAAAACAAACACAATTTCAGTATCGTCTGAATGGACAGCACTCACGAAATGCAACCAGTCACATGGGGGCCTGGATTGTAAAGAAAGGGTAATCGCTGAACCCACTTGTCCCGTATTGCTGCGAGTTTGTCACACTCTTGTTGGCCCTGCTTTGTTTCTCTGAGCGTATGACACGGGAGAAAACATGGAATGTGTTTAGAGACATGGTGGCTGGAAATATTGCCCTTCCAGTGTCCTTCCAGTACTAGGCTTGCAAGTGGGTCACATCCAAGTCTTTCCAACTGTCCCCATATACGCGCCTCCCCTCTAAATTTGTCATCTCAAGTGTATCCTTTTCGAGTGATGGTGTTAGGAAGAGCTCAAATGCTGATTTTATATCACGGACATCATGTTTAATTTTATGTTTACCCAGTTGTCCCCATTACATTAGGAAAAGCCATTAAATATAAAGCAAAAAAAATGATGTCAATCATATATTTAGAGACGTTAAACATTGAATGGGGTCAAATTGACCCCAAAAGTAACAGGAGGGTTAAATGACACAATACAAAACACATTGTCATGAGGTACATTAATCAGAATGATCGTCGAACATGGGGTTTAAGTTGCAGTTTAAAATGTCAAGTCATATTCTGTAATGTCATTGAACTAAACTTTGAATGGCAACAAATTATATTTTCTTATTAGAAATAATTAATGCCAAGTACTAATTAATGAATTATTTAATTGATTCATTAATTGATTGTAAAAGAGCTTTAAACATAATGAGTATATGTCTCCTAAGTTGTTGCAGATATGTTTTTACCACTTAACAAAATAGTTTGTTAGAATTAACAAAATAGATCTAGAAAAAATCCCTCCAACATACTGCATAAAGATAATAAGACCTTTCTATTTCTGCTTATACACAGTGACAACATGTACAAGCTCACTCTAACTACAGGTAAGGCACACTGGTTGAGTAAATTCTGCGTAAATTACAATATATATATATATATATATATATATTCTCACTTACCTCTTATGGTATTTAGCCATGCAGATAGTCGGATTGTCTCTCAGATCACAGGTGCAATTTAATGGAATTTGGTTTGTGGTGCTTTTGACTGGCAACTCTTTCCAGAGTCAGTAACCCTATAACTCTGGATAATACACACAACACACACTGTGTTTGTTATCCAGATACACGTTGCTGTTGAATTTTTAAAACAAAATTCCATTTAACTCCAATGTATTGGGATGGAAAAAAATCCAAACCTAACTGTAATGCAAGAGACCAGTAAAAGTGAGTGATGAAATCATTTCTGGGTATTTGTATTTTAAAATGTGAGTGAAGTGTCATGTTAAGCTTTGTTTTTAACCTAATGCTGACCAACTCTGTCCCTTTGAAGGTCTCTGTTTAATCATCGCCAGCTTGGGTAAGTTTATAACTTGTATTAATCACAATAAACAGTATTACTAGCAGATAAGTAATGTACCTAACAATTTGTTGGTAAACAACGATTTTGATATAATTAATGATTTTCTTCCATGTCTCAGCTACTTCCTCCAGGCTGGTGTGTTACTATAACAGCTTGGCTGAAAACAGACCAGACTATGGACAGTTCTCGGTTTCAGATATCGATCCGAACAAGTGTACCCATCTGATCTATGCCTTTTCCGACATAAACAACACAAATGAGCTGGTCCCCAGCAGTGACACTGACATACCACGATATGAGTTGTTCAATGGACTCAAAACCAGGTCAGAGTTTTAGCCTTTACATATGGTGGAAATGATGTTGATTTTTGTGTTTCGTTAAACAGTCATTACTGAACTTTTATCAGAGAACTACAATTAGAGTATAACAGCTGTTTGGTGTGGTCATTTTACTTAGAAAATAATGATTGTTACAGCTCTATATGTTCCCTTTGCTATTGTCACTGTATCCCTCTCTAGTAGCTCTGCCCAGGTGTACTGCATTCCTCATAGAGGTGCACCTGGACTGGCAAGGAAGTGCCAGGAGCAGAAGAGGGAGGCCTCTGGTGTGGGGACTGCTTCTCTTGCTGCCCTCTCAATTTAGCATTTTGTGTTGTCTTGTTTGTATGTTTTATGTTAATACATCCCATGGTTTTGATTGTTTTAAAAGTTGTCTTCTGTAGTTGATTTGGGTCAGTAGTGGCTGCCTGAGGGTGGGGCGTAACAACACATGTCAGATGTCAACACACTTCACGGCCTGTAGCTCTGCCTCTAAGCCGGAGGTAGTCAAATCGCCGTTGGTTTAGGCCAATTCATACTTTCCTTCGAACTTACTTATAAAAAGGACAGGCGGCATGGCAGGACTTCACGCACACACACTAGACACTGTTGATTTACACGTCGCGCCGGCATAAGTAAGTCCACGACTTGCCACAAATCGGATAACATGGAAGCTAGCCCACTACAACCATATCTACAAAGTTTGCCATGCCATCCACTGTAACCATCCTGCTATGTTGATGAAGATGGGAATATCAGTTCTACTCTCATTCTATTTCTATGACTTTTATAATCCCACAGAAATCCACTGCTCAAAACCCTGTTGGCGGTTGGTGGCTTGATGTTTAACACACAAAAGTAAGTTACTTACATGAACAGTTAGGACTTTTTTGTGTGAGTGCAGAGACAAGTGTAAGCAGCACTTCAACATGTTGACATTTTCCTGACCATGAAACTTTGGCCTGTCATACTGTGTTTTTGTGCTTTGTACAGCATGCATGGTACATGGTTTTTAGATAGCAAAATATGAGATTCTGGTGTTTAATTGGCCTATATGATTAAGTTAATTACATGATTCCATCAGCACATTCAAACAAAATATGTGATATCAATTTTTGCCAACAAAAGTATAATGGAAATACAAACTTAAACATAGTTCAACAAGCAGAAGCATTTATACCTGATACCTTCATTATATTATGAGAAACCAAAAGTACGTTGCTGGAAAAGAATCACACAAAATGTGCACATAAAAGTGCTCATTTTCATCACTATTCATAACAACATGTGAAGAGCATGTAAGGTCATGTCTTTACTCACATGACCTTGTCCTTTGCGTTGCTCTTTGTTTCAGCTATTAAAACACACTCTTAAATTCAGTATGTTGTGTGTCTTCTTGAGAGCACTGTTTTGTTCAAATGTTTACCAGATTCAGTACAATGGTGGCAGACCAACAACAGAGAACAAAGTTCATCCAGTCTGCAGTCAAACTACTGAGAGTTAATAGTTTTGATGGAATAAACCTGGACTGGAGGTACCCTGGGGGACAGGACAAGCCAGGATTCACACTGCTGTGCAAGGTCAGATCCTGAATCTTCTGGGACAGACACTGTCAGAAATATGCCATAGTGCAATTACTATGCATTAAAATATTTTTTTTAGACATTTAAAAGCAACTGCATGCTTCTGTGTTGTATAGGAGCTCAAAGAGGCCTTTGTGGCTGAAGGAAACACAACTAACCGTGACAGATTAATCGTCACTGCTAGTGTCTCTGCTGAGAAAGAAATCATCGATGACAGTTATGAAGTCGCACAGATTGCCAAGTAAAACTAATTTAAAGTAATACTTGATATTATATCCATGATTAGCTGTTGTCATGTGTTGGTTAACGTGATCTCCTCTGCATTTTAACAGGCATCTGGATTTCATGAATGTGTTGACATTTGACTTTCACGGCCCCTTGGAAAATGTCACAGGACATCACAGCCCCTTATACAACGGATCTCAAGACACTGGAGACGAAATCTACTTGAACACTGTAAGTACAGGGATTCATATTTCAACTGTTTAAACACCTTCCTACTTAGAGATGTCCTTTCATCTTAATTGTTTAGTTTTCTCCACATTGTAGGACTTTGCCATGCGGTACTGGCGGGACCAGGGAGCACCTGCACAAAAGCTAAACTTGGGGTTAGCGGCATATGGGCGTGCTTTTAGCCTCGCCACTGCATCCAGGGGTGTTGGTGCACCAATCAATGGTTCTGGAGAAGAAGGCTGCTACACCGGTGAAGAAGGATTCTGGGCCTATTATGAGGTAAAACAGCAAGCTGTGAATATTATGAATTAATATGAATAGCTTTATTATAAGCTAACCGATTTTACTCTATTTGGTGTGACAAATATCTGTTTGAATGAATACATTGGATCTAAATATGATCTTTGACCATTCTTTTCAGACTTGCCTTTATATTGAAAGGGTTTCTACCCAGCTGATTGTTGATCAGAAAGTTCCATATGCCGTCACACAAAATCAGTGGGTTGGATTTGACAACAAAGACAGTCTTAATACGAAGGTAGTCATCTGTTCAGTTCAAACTGTTGCTCAATAATTCCTTTGCAAATGACTGGATGTACACAATCTGTTGAAGTGTTTTGTTCCTTATCCTTTCAGGTTAGTTACCTAAAATCTAACAACTTTGGAGGAGCCTTTGTCTGGTCTTTGGACCTGGATGACATTAGTGGAACGTTCTGTAAAATGGGCAACAGTCCTTTCATCAGCCAACTGCATACTCTCCTGGTCCCAGGTAACTAAAATGTAAAATTATTTCTGTTGTATCCTGTCATGGGTGTGTATTTGATGTAATGGAAATTTTATTATGCAGGGTGCAATTGTGTGCTCTTTCTTTTTTGAAACGTCAGCGGTATTGAGGTATAATGTGATGATCGAACAGGGTAAATTAACACAAAATCTGATTGCCATTCTTTTAGGTTTTCCTGGCCACAATACAACTCCCTGGACCACAATTTCCAAACCCGCAACAATGCCTACTTCCACAACAACTTCCCCTTCTATGACCACAGCAACTTCATCCACTATAAAAACCTCCCCTACCACACCCTCAACAATGCCCACTACCACACCCTCAACAATGCCCACTACCACAACAACTCCCCCTACCATGACCACAACTCCCAAAACAACTCTCCCTACCATGACCACAACTCTCACAACCACAACAACTCCCCATACCACAACAACGCCCACAACAACTCCTCCTACCACAACTTCCCCTGCCACAACCACAACAACTCTACCTACCACAACTCCCCCTACCATGACCACAACTCCTACAACCACAACAATGCCCACTACAACCACAACTCCCTTTACCACAACCACAACAACTCCCCCTACCATGACCACAACTCCTACAACCACAACAATGCCCACTACAACCACAACTCCCACAACCACAACAATGCCCACTACCACAACAACTCCCCCTACCATGACCACAACTCCTACAACCACAACAATGCCCACTATGACCACAACTCCTACAACCACAACAACTCCCCGTACCACAACGCCCACTACCCCAACTACTCACCCTACCACAACCACAACAATGCCCACTACAACAACTCCCCCAAATACAACCATGCTCACTACCACAACATTTTCCCCAACCACAGCAATGCCCACTATCACAACTCCCCCTACCACAACAATGCCCACTATGACCACAACTCCCTTTACCACAACCACAACTCCTACAACCACAACTCCCCCTACTACAACAACGCCCACATCAACAACAACCCCTCCTACCACAACTCCTACAACCACAACAATGCCCACTACGACCAAAATTCCCACAACAACGCCAAAATCCACAACAACTCCTCCTACCACAACTTCCCATACCACAACCACAACAGTGCCAACTACAACAACTCCCCCTACTACAACCATACCCACTACCACAACAATTCCCCCAACCACAGCAATGCCCACTATCACAACTACCCCTACCACAACAATGCCCACTACCACAACAACTGTCCCTACCATGACCACAACTCCCACAACCACAACAACTCCGCCTACAACAATGCCCACTACCCCAACTCCCACAACTCCCCCTACCAAAACCACAACAATGCCCACAACGACCACAAATCCCATTACCACAACCACAACTCCTACAACCATAATAACTCCCCCTACCACAACAACGCCCACATCAACAACAACCCCTCCTACCACAAGCAAAACAATGACCATTCCCACAACTGCCTCTGCCACTACCACAACAATGCCCACTCCCACTACCACAACTCCCCCTACCATGACCACAACTCCTACAACCACAACAACTCCCCCTACCACAACAACGCCCACTACCCCAACTACTCCCCCTACCACAACCACAACAATGCCCACTACAACAATGACTCCCTCTACTACAACAATGTCCACTATCACAACTACTCCCCTTACCACAACCATGACCACTACCACAACAATGCCCACAACGACCACAACTCCCTTTACCACAACCACAACTTCTACAACCACAACAACGCCCACATCTACAACAACTCCTCCTACCACAACCACAATAATGCCTCCTACCACAACAATGCCCACTATGACCACAACTCCCATTCCTACAACCACAACTACACCTACCACAACAACGCCCACATCAACATCTCCGACCACAACTCCCACTACCACAACCAAAACAATGACCACTACCACAACAATTCTCTCTACGACAACAACTCCCTCTACCACCACCACAAAAATGCCCACTCCCACAACAACTCCCCCTACCACAACCATGTCCACTCCCACAACAATTCCCCCAACCACAACAATGCCCACTATCACAACAATTCCCCCAACCACAACAATGCCCACTATCACAACAACTCCCCCTACAACAAAAATGCCCACTACCACAACAATGCCCACAACGACCACAACTCCCTTTACCACATCCACAACGCCCACATCCACAACAACTCCTCCTACCACAACCACGCCTCCTACCACAACGATGCCCACTACGACCACAACTCCCATGACCACAACAACAACTTCTACAACCACAACAACTCCCCCTACCACAACAACGCCCACATCCACAACAACTCCTCCTACCACAACAACGCCCAGATCAACAACCCCTCTGACCACAACTTCCCCTACCACAACCAAAACAATGACCACTACCACAACAACTCCCCCTACCACAACTCCCCCTACCATGACCACAACTCCTACAACCACAACAATGCCCACTACGAACAAAACTCCCACAACCACGCCCACAACAACTCCTCCTACCACAACAACCCCTCCTACCACAACTTCCCCTACCACAACCAAAACAATGACCACTACCACAACAACTCCCCCTACCACAACTCCCCCTACCATGACCACAACTCCCACAACCACAACGCCCACATCCACAACAACTCCTCCTACCACAACAACAATGCCCACTACAACAACTCCCCCTACTATAACCATGCCCACTACCACAACAATTCCCCCAACCACAGCAATGCCCACCATCACAACTCCCCCTACCACAACAATGCCCACTGCCACAACAACTCTCCCTACCACAACTGTCCCTACCATGACCACAACTCCCACAACCACAACAACTCCGCCTACAACAACAATGCCCACTACGACCACAACTCCCTTTACCACAACTCCCCCCACTATTCCAACTACTTCCCCTACCACAACCACAACAATGCACACTACAACAATGACTCCCCCTACTACAACAATGTCCACTATCACAACTACTACCCCTACCACAACAATGCCCACTACCACAACAATTCCCCCAACCACAACAACGTCTATTACCACAACAACTCTCCCTACCATGACCACAACCACAACAATTCCCCCAACCACAACAATGCCCACTATCACAACAACTCCCCCTACCACAACAACGCCCACTACCACAACAATTCCCCCAACCACAACAACGCCTATTACCACAACTCTCCCTACCATGACCACAACCACAACAATGCCCACTATCACAACAACTCCCCCTACCACAACAACGCCCACTACCACAACAATGCCCACAATGACCACAACTCCCTTTACCACAACCACAACAATGCCTCCTACCACAAGAATGCCCACTACTACCACAACTCCCATTGCCACAACCACAACTCCTACAACCACAACAACTCCCCCTACCACAACAATGCCCACATCAACAACCCCTCCTACCACAACTCCCACTACCACAACCAAAACAATGACCACTACCACAACAACTTCCCCTACGACAACAACTCCCTCAACCACTACCACAACTCCCCCTATCATGACCACAACTCCTACCACTACCACAATAATGCCCACAATGACCACAACTCCCTTTACCACAACCACAACTCCTACAACAACTCCCCCTACCACAACGCCCACATCCACAACAACTCCTCCTACCACAACCACAACAATGCCTCCTACCACAAGAATGCCCACTACTACCACAACTCCCATTGCCACAACCACAACTCCTACAACCACAACAACTCCCCCTACCACAACAACGCCCACATCAACAACCCCTCCTACCACAACTCCCACTACCACAACCAAAACAATGACCACTACCACAACAACTTCCCCTACGACAACAACTCCCTCTACCACTACCACAACAACTCCCCCTACCATGACCACAACTTCCACAACCACGCCCACATCCACAACAACTCCTCCTACTACAACTTCCCCTACCACAACAACAACAATGCCCACTACAACTCCCCCTACTACAACCATGTCCACTCCCACAACAATTCCCCCAACCACAACAATGCCCACTATCACAACAACTCCCCCTACAACAAAAATGCCCACTACCACAACAATGCCCACAACGACCACAACTCCCTTTACCACAACCACAACAACTCCCCCTACCACAACAACACCCACATCCACAACTCCTCCTACCACAACGATGCCCACTACGACCACAACTCCCATGACCACAACAACTTCTACAACCACAACAACTCCCCCTACCACAACAACGCCCACATCAACAACTCCTCCTACCACAACCACAACAATGCCTCCTACCACAAGAATGCCCACTACTACCACAACTCCCATTGCCACAACAACAATGCCCATTACAACAACTCCCCCTACTACAACCATGTCCACTCCCACAACAATTCCCCCAACCACAACAATGCCCACTATCACAACTCCCCCTACAACAAAAATGCCCACTACCACAACAATGCCCACAACGACCACAACTCCCTTTACCACAACCACAACTCCTACAACCACAACAACTCCCCCTACCACAACAATGCCCACATCCACAACAAGTCCTCCTACCACAACCACGCCTCCTACCACAACGATGCCCACTACGACCACAACTCCCATGACCACAACAACAACTTCTACAACCACAACTCCCCCTACCCCAACAACGCCCACATCCACAACAACTCCTCCTACCACAACCACAACAATGCCTCCTACCACAAGAATGCCCACTACTACCACAACTCCCATTGCCACAACCACAACTCCTACAACCACAACAACTCCCCCTACCACAACAACGCCCACATCAACAACTCCTCCTACCACAACCAAAACAATGACCACTACCACAACAACTTCCCCTACGACAACAACTCCCTCTACCACTACCACAACAACTCCCCCTACCATGACCACAACTTCCACAACCACGCCCACATCCACAACAACTCCTCCTACTACAACTTCCCCTACCACAACAACAACAATGCCCACTACAACAACTCCCCCTACTACAACCATGTCCACTCCCACAACAATTCCCCCAACCACAACAATGCCCACTATCACAACAACTCCCCCTACAACAAAAATGCCCACTACCACAACAATGCCCACAACCACCACAACTCCCTTTACCACAACCACAACTCCTACAACCACAACAACTCCCCCTACCACAACAACGCCCACATCCACAACAAGTCCTCCTACCACAACCACGCCTCCTACCACAACGATGCCCACTACGACCACAACTCCCATGACCACAACAACTTCTACAACCACAACAACTCCCTCTACCACAACAACGCCCACATCAACAACCCCTCCTACAACTTCCCCTACCACAACCAAAACAATGACCACTACCACAACAACTCCCCCTACCACAACTCCCCCGACCATGACCACAACTCCTACAACCACAACAATGTCCACTACGAACAAAACTCCCACAACCACGCCCACATCCACAACAACTCCTCCTACCACAACAACGCCCACATTAACAACCCCTCCTACAACTTCCCCTACCACAACCAAAACAATGACCACTACCACAACAACTCCCCCTACCATGACCACAACTCCCACAACCACAACAACGCCCACATCCACAACAACTCCTCCTACCACAACAACAATGCCCACTACAACTCCCCCTACTATAACCATGCCCACTACCACAACAATTCCCCCAACCACAGCAATGCCCACCATCACAACTCCCCCTACCACAACAATGCCCACTGCCACAACAACTCTCCCTACCACAACTGTCCCTACCATGACCACAACTCCCACAACAACTCTGCCTACAACAACAATGCCCACTACAACCACAACTTCCTTTACCACAACTCCCCCCACTACCCCCCCTACCACAACCACAACAATGCCCACTACAACAATGACTCCCCCTACTACAGCAATGTCCACTATCACAATTACTACCCCTACCACAACAATGCCCACTACCACAACAATTCCCCCAACCACAACAATGCCTATTACCACAACAACTCTCCCTACCATGACCACAACCACAACAATTCCCCCAACCACAACAATGCCCACTATCACAACAACTCCCCCTACCAGAACGACGCCCACTACCACAACAATGCCCACAATGATCACATCTCCCTTTACCACAACCACAACTCCTACAACAACAACAACTCCCCCTACCACAATGCCCACATCCACAACTCCTCCTACCACTACCACAACAATTCCCCCAACCACAGCAATGCCCACCATCACAACTCCCCCTACCACAACAATGCCCACTACCACAACAACTCTCCCTACCACAACAATGCCCACTACCACAACTGTCCCTACCATGACCACAACTCCCACAACCACAACAATGCCCACTATGATCACAAATCCCATTACCACAATCACAACTCCTACAACCACAACAACGCCCACATCAACAACAACCCCTCCTACCACAACTTCCCCTAACACAACCAAAAGAATGACCACTACCACAACAACTCCCCCTACGACAACAACTCCCTCTACCACAACTCCCCCTACCATGACCACAACCCCTACAACCACAACAATGCCCACTACGACCACAACTCCCACAACCACAACGCCCACATCCACAACAACTCCTCCTACCACAACGCCTACAACCACAACAACTCCCCCTACCACAACAACGCCCACTACCCCAACTACTCCCCCTACCACAACCACAACAATGCCCACTACAACAATGACTCCCCCTACTACAACAATGTCCACTATCACAACTACTCCCCCTACCACAACCATGCCCACTACCACAACAATTCCCCCAACCACAACAATGCCCACTATCACAACAACTCCTCTTACCACAACAACGCCCACTACCACAACAACTCTCCCTACCATGACCACAACTCCCACAACCACAACAATGCCATCTACCACAACTATGACCACAACTCCCTTTACCACAACCACAGCTCCTACAACCACAACCACGCCCACTACCCCAACTACTCACCCTACGACAACCACAACAATGCCCACTACAACAACAACCACAATTAAAAGTAAGGGAAACAATTGTAACGGACAGAGCACAGGGATATTTGTTGTCCCTAATGACAAAAACTCGTTTTACAACTGCACTGGTGGAACAGCCATCAAGCAAAGGTGCCCAATGAATCAGGTCTTCAAAAAAAACCTGGGTATGTGTGAATGAATGATTAATTTCATAGTTAATACAATTTCTTCTGATTTTTCACAGTTAAATTATATGTAAAAAACTTTACGCATTAGATGACAGCACTAATATTTTCATAGGGCTTTCCATAAGCCTCCTGTGCCCACTGAATTGCCAAAACAATAAGAAAGTAGTTAAATATCTTTTCTTTCCTTCTCTTTTTGTGTTTACGTCATGATCAAACATTTACATGATTATATATTTTCATCAATGTGTACATGTTAAATGTGGCAATGTCTGTCAATATACAATATTATTCATATTATTTCATTAATACTATGCATACTATGAACAACTTGTACTGTGTATTTGCAATTGTGTTCCTGTTGCTGTCTTTTAATTTAAAACAGTTGGGTGTGTATGTTCTTGTTTATTTCACTGCCATCACTTAATTTGACATGCCTTAATTATACGGTTGTTGCATATCTATGTAATTATGGGTGTGTCTAACCCTATTGTATAGGTGTGTTCTCTGATTGAATAGGCACATGTGCATTGATTTAAGACGTCACCACTCAACTCCTGCAACCATTATAATTAACAGACAAGTATTTGTGCATCATAATTGACAATAAGTTGATCCAGAAAAGCCAGCAGTGTCTCTTTTGTCTGGGGAAGCTAACCAAGTTCCAGGTTGACATATCTTTTATTGAGTCAATTTGCATGTTTGCTTTGATTTGCTAGTATGCATCCCTAAACCTCAAAGAGAAAAACTCAAGAGGGATGAAAGTCGGCATCAAAATCATAGGCACTCGGCAGAAGTATCTATCCAAACTGTCCAAGAAACAGTTGTCTAAGAAAACAGAATCCATTATATCGGACAGTAGCCAACCCTTGCACTTAAAATGTTCCACCCTGTGTTTCTTGCCTCAGACAACAATTAGTTAAAACTTAAAGTTATAAATTCTCTTTCATACCTTCTGCCATCTAACTGCTAAACTCTGTAAAGTACAGATAGTATCAGCACATCTCCAACCATGCCTGTTTGTTTGGTTGCATATGTATGAATGTGTATGTTAATATATTGTGTTGTTATTCTTATTGCTACCGTGGCAAAACCAATTACTCCTCAGCGACAAGTAAAGATCTTGAACTTGAGTGATTGAATTTGTCTAAAATAATGTTTTTGTTCTTTGGTTGTTCTCAGTTCTTTATGTATCAGGTGTTTATGAGTTAATAGACACACTAAACAGTGACAACAAGCTGCCTTCCTGGTACTCATAGAAAAGCAATTCAAATGATGGTATGAAGTAGAAGTCAACTGAGCAAAACTTGTTTGTCAAACATTTCTTGACATCAGAGTCATTGAGCTACACTGCAATGTAATAATCCTTTTTGAAGCAGGTGTTGACTCCTAGGACTATGCTCAGTGAGGAGTTATATGCATCATCTATTTTTCATACTTACATTGGTAGGAAACATTAGGAGCTAGTTTAACAAGAATGTGAGAGAATGTCCGATGAAATGCAAATTTGTATATCAAAAAGCTACAAATACTGCCATTCTTAGACCAGTCAACAGCACTATGTTGTTTTAAAATGTTTTCCGCTCACTCAGTTTGCTCGACCGACAAACTAAAACAATACTGGCACGCAGAAAACTTCTTCTAAAAAGCTCATGTAAATAGTCTCTGTTCAACAGAAGCAATAACATTTGTTAAACTGTTAATCAGATAAAGACCTGCTACCGGTGGAAACCAATTGGATTTTTTAATTTAATGTATATCCGGGTTCAAATGAAGAAATAGATAATAAACCCTTTACATAAATAACTTTCTTAAAGGTACCTGTAGGAGCTATTTATTCGATGTTAGTATTCAGTTATTTTAATCATTCGAGATGTTTGCTTATTTAGATTAGATTTTTTTTATATATTTAGATTTTATTTTGATCAAAAGAAAATCTAAAGTCACTCATTTAGTTTAATTATTTGTTGTTGTTTAGTATACTTAGTTTTTTGGTTAGTTCATTTGTTTATGAATTAGGTAACAATGTGGGCACCTGCGGTTATATATAGGAGTAGGCAGGTATAGGACCAGCATGCACCGGGGTAGGCCTATGTTTTTTTTACCAGAGCAGGAGAGGCAGCGAAAGTATTTTCTTTGTTCTTTCGTTTGCCTGCATGTTTTGTTTTGTTAAATAAATCACGAGAAACAGAATCCTGTATAGACAATGAACTATTTTGCCTGCGTAAACCACAAACCCATGGTGAATTAGTGTTCCTTTGATCTATGTTTGTTTTTGATTTTTCGGACAAATGGCGGCCACCTAGTGGTGTGATTTGTATGGTCATTATTTATTTTTTAGAATATATTCATAATTTGTTATCTTTGTGCTGTTTTCTCTGCAGCCGTTGATTATTTAATAGTGCATTCAGATGAAGATATATTTCTCCAATTTAACATTCATTACATATCATGGAATAATATGCATAACGTGGATCAGAATTGTAAGCTATCCCTGTAGTATTGCTGTTTTATATATTTGTGGGCCAGTGATAAATAAGGTTCTCAAGTTGAACCCATATTTAACTCTGCATTTACATTCTAATTCATTCTCTTGTATTTCTAAATTAATACATGGTCAATGCTGAAATTTCTGCAAGGAACCCAGGACCAAGAGGAAGATACTGACCATCTACCATGTAACAGCAGTTCCGTTACACAAGATAAACCACACACAACCAGCAGGTCTGAAGAGAAGTACACAGTACCCAGGCCTGAGTCAGTGTAATATATAGGCTCGTGTAAAAATAATGTATTATGTACTGTTGTTGTATACTTCAAGTTTGGATTGAGTGTAACATTGATAATGACAATGTATTGTGTCAGTTTAAAGATGATTGCACCTCATTTTGTCCCTCGAAGAATGACTGGGATTTTACAGCTGTCAACACAATTCTAAACAGCACAGACAGATATCCGTCAGTCATAGTAGAGAGCAAATGCTTCTTTCACCATGGCTATCTTTAAAGATAAAGATAAATCAGGAACAGTTGCTATTTGAATCCCTTTCCATTCCCTCCGCCCCTATTATGCGCCTCTTCACCGGAATGCCATAAAAGACAAGTTGCATGAGACCTAAGATGCCATCCTTTGGTAAAAGGAAAATGCTATTTGATAGTTCAGCACAAGTGAAAGAAAATATCCTTGTAAGAGTCTACAGCTAGCAGCATTTTGGGTTTAATGCTAGCATCAGTATGTGTAGCGGTGCGCAGAATGATCTCGCACAGGCTCAATCTGGTGCTACACATTTAATGAAAATGTTCTGCAAAATACAAAAATGTGCGTTTGGGTATACAGTCGCTCCACAGTGCTTTCTGCTTCTGTCCTGTACACAGAGATTCTCATCCTCTCACGTATTGACCTTTTACAGTTTCAAAATATCACAAATGCCCAAAATTAACAATTACACCTCCTCCAAAACTCGTTTAAGGGTAATATGCCATACATTTGTCTTATATTTCCATAAACATAAATGTTGCTCAGCATAACACCATATTTAATACTAACAGTCTTAACGAAATGATGATATGAACGACGGGGCTCCCTCACACAAGGGCTCATTACCACGGCTTCCGCCCCGCGCTCCTACTACTACAATGGCGGTCGGGAATGTTGCATTAGCTGCTAGCTAGCTAAACTTACACAGTTAATCCTGTTACAGATAAACATTTACAAGACCTAACACAGTGCCACCACCGTACAGTATAACATTGTACTGGCCCGGGGTATCTAAATAACATCACCAGCTTACCTGCAAAATACAAAAATATGCGTTTAGGTACACAGTCGCTCCACAGCGCTTTCTGCTTCTGTCTTGCACACAGAGATTCTCATCCTCTCGCGAGACTTCCCTGTTGCTCTCCGTCACAGACACCGCTCATGTTGCAACACTGACACCTACTGGCAAACTACTGGATCTACTGCCTAAAAATGTAGCTGGTGATAAATAACTCTGTACCCTACATTTTAACTACAATGGACACTTCCTCCTCATAAACACATAGGTAACATAATAAACTCTCTTAACTTTCATTACACCCAAGAAATGATTGTACTTACTGAACTACACATGACTTATTGTGCCACATATATGCATGCTCCCAATGGCAATGCTAACATGCATTTAGTTAAGCGTGTAAGCATGCTAAACATCATTGCTAATTAGTAATACAGCTGAGGCTGATGCAAATTAAACCAGGCCCACACCAAAGTATTTGAAAAATACAAATGGTTGATGGATTAAATTGGTTGATAACCTAATGTTGGAGCCAGATAAAAAAAAAAATGTAAGGGATCACCTACTGTAAGTTATTGCAATTAAAACTTAAGGGGACATGAATATGCATCTAGTAGATATTGGGATACTGTGTTGCAGTCAGGATCAAAGGGGTAGACCAACCGGCAGACCGACTTACTGACCAACATTGCCATCCATTGTACCAAGCTGCTGGCATGGCTAAAAATACAAAAGCAGTATTTTTCAGTCAGCCCCAATCAGAATGGTCAATATACAGTAGAATAGCAGTGACCAATGCCAATGACCACTGTAAATACACGGTTCAGTACTGTTTGTCACTAGAGAATAGTAACAACAAGGTGGAAGGTAACCCAATTAGGTGTGTGTGCTATTTGCTTGGTTATTTATAACTTACAATACTATATACTTTGGCATTGAAGTGTGGGTGTGTTCTTGTTGGTGAATTTGTGACTCATGTGTAATTAGACATTAATTGATGACAATGTTCCTGTTCTCATTACTACTGATTATAGCTCTGTTCTGTGAATGTACTGTTGCTACTTTGACAATTACTAACAATTCATTTGACATACTTACATCATATGACGTTGTTTTAAACATGTTTTTTTTATTATAGGAAGTATATTACCAAATGCCCAGGAACGACAGGTCAAAAGCAACCTTTTGACTGATCATGCCAGAGAAACAACTGGGCCATTGTATTTTTCCTTTATTTGTTGCATATGTGTTATAAGGGTCTTCCTGACATGGACCTTTCCCCACTACAGACACAGTAGTGGGTCCATCCCTGTAGTTACTAAAAGTCACAATGATAGATGGTGTCCAAATTACGTCACAAAGATGTTCAGGTGCCTCAATATTCATAGATCTTGGTTATAATGGTGATATTGCCTTTGAAATTAAGATTATATACTAGGAAAGGATTAAAAAAAATGTTTTCCTTTGATGCATCTCCATTTACTCTGGAATAAGTTTACCCTCAGAGGAATCACAAATTCTTAATTTTTCTCACCTTTCAAAAGAGACCAGAAATATGCATCATTATGATCCTTATGGTCTAGGAGCAATTCCTGATTATTTTTGTCTGCTAAACTGCTAAAGTTTTGCTTATTTCCCCCAAACAAAGAATTACATATTCCCTTTTGTCAATACCAAAACAATCATGTCACAACCGAAATTCCACCATGTTTTGATAGTGACAATGTTAGATCATTTTGAGCCTTCCTTAAAGATGCTAGTTGGCACACGTTTAGCAGTTCTGAACAGTTGTACAAACAACAACATTTACTGCAATTAGACCTAAAAAATCTGCCTAATTGCAGAAAACAGGCGTTTGGTAGTAACGTTCCTTAAAGTTGCACTCAGACTTTTGAACACATTTATTTCAAAATGTTGGGACCTATCTACTCACCATGCCACCATGAGAGAGAGGGACGTAGACATTCTTCCTGATCTAATGTGGGGATGTTGCTAAAATCATCTCAGCCCATGAACTAAAACACAGTTTCTGTAAATACAAGATAAATGTAAAATAAATGTTTTTGTTTTTTTTATTTCACTGTCATTAAAATCCAAAAGATATTTTCAAAAAAACAACAATGGAATAATATGCAGAAATTATAAATGTTAATTTTTATAAAGCTTGCTGCTATCTCAAATATTATTTTGGGTTTCAATAGATATTATAATAGTGAACATCTAAGATTTGCATACTTAAATCAATGCTTTTCAAATTAGTTTTTTGGTTGTGGGACAGCAGTTTGATGGCCCAAATACGTTGTTGTAGTTCTTTTTTTTTTTAAATGACGTATTATTTAGTTTTCCCCTGAAAAGTTCAATGCAGCTAACGTACATAAAGTTAAACCGTTGTTTGCACCGTCTTTTGGTTGTTGTGCCCTGAATCAATCTCTGGTGCACATTTATAATTATGGTCTCTCAGTCCCTCTATTAAACAGGAATAACCTCCTTAACAGACGTCAGACTTGAACATGGTGGAAAGGGCCTGGCATGAGGTGACTGTTCCGCTGTCCCACATTCCATCACTGTACAATTAGCACATCGGAACATTGCCGTAATTATCCCCACCCTAGTTAATTGCCAAACCCTTTCAGCTCTCTACCTTAAAAGAGAGTAGCCTGTCATCTGCCAGTCATCCATCACAGTAGAGAGACAGTATATGCTTCGTTCAGTCATATTTGTAAGTATCTCTTTTATTCTGATTTTAACAAACCACATTTTCATTAATTTCTTTGCTGTTGACATGTATATTTCTATACTTGCTCAATCTCTCAAACTAGCTAAACTAATCACATTTTAGGGAGGTTTTAACCAGCAGACACGGTGCAGACTTTTTCTTTTTTTTATTTAGTTGGATTTAATGTTATCCCTAATGTCCTATACACTTAATACCGATACTTTTGACATTCAAAAGCTGTATGTTGCCGTTGTGTTGTATTTGGTTGGAATCGGCAGGTGGGCGTTGGGGCAGACATAGCAGTTTTATATGAAGACACACACACTGGGACTCTGCATATTAAACATTTTGGTCTATTTCTTCAGCTCATCTACATAGTGACAACATGTGCAAGCTCACTCTAATTACAGGTAAGCTACGCTTGTCAAGTTGTTGTTTCCATAAAAGGGTTACTACCTTCAAATAACAAAAGCACAGTTTCTCACTTACCTCCATTGGTATCTAGCTATGCAGACACTTTTTGTTTACTTTATGTTTCTGTCCCTCAGACTACAGTGAGAATTAATGGAATTTGGTTTGTGGTTCCACTGAAAAATTGCATTTCGAAAATTCACTGGCAACTCTTTCCAGAAACAGTGTAGCTATTACTCTGAATAATCCACTCAACACATAGTGTTGATTACCCATAATACACATTGCTGTTGAATTATTAAAATGTAAAATTAAATTCCCTTCACCTTCAATGTATTGGGGTGGATGAAGAAATCTAATTGAGTAATATCTCATTAACCCGGACAAATAAAACCAAACCTAACTAATGCTAGAGACTAGTAGAAGTTTGTGAGAAAACCTGTGGATTTTATTTTGTCATTTGGGTGAACTGACCTGTTAAGTTTGATTTTAACCCACTTTGAAGGTCTCTGTTTGATCATCTCCAGCCTTGGTAAGTATATAACATGCATTAATCATAATCAACAGTCTTATTAGTAGATGAACAATGACTAATTGAATCCATCATTATTTTCTTCCATGTCTCAGCCTCCTCCTCCAGGCTGGTGTGTTACTATAACAGCGAGGCTGGAAATAGAGAGGGCGATGGGAAGTTCACGATCTCAGATATCAATCCAAACAAGTGTACACATCTGATATACGCCTTTTCTGACGTTAACAACCAAAGAGAGCTGGTGCCCAGCAATGCAGCTGACGTACAACGCTATCAGGCATTCAATGACCTCAAAGACAGGTCAGCGCTTTAGTCTATACAGTTTGTGGAAATGATGTTGATTTTGTGTTTTGTCAAACAATCATTATGAAACCTTTATGTTCCCACAGCAATCCACAGCTCAAAACCCTGTTGGCGGTTGGAGGTTTGACCTTTGACACACAGAAGTAAGTTACTCACAGGAACATGTCGGCCCTTTTTGTGTCCATGCAAAGACAAGTATAAGCAGCACTTCAACATGCTGGTATTTTGCTGAACAAAAAAAGTGCTATGCCCAATGATGCTGTAATTTTGTGCTTTGCACAGCATGCATAGTGCATTGTTTCATACAAATGAAGTAGCACAGGAGAGATGCTGATGTTTGATTACCTACATAAGTTAATTTCATGATTCAATCAACACATGCGAAATAGCCTATGGGATGAAAACATTCAGAATCTACATAATAATATCAGAATATCAGAATTATTTCAACACAAACAGATACATAAATCAATTGGGTGAACTGTCCCTCTGAGGCAAAAAGGAAAACAATTTTTATATGCGTTTTTATTTTACCCCTTCTCTTTTATTAATACTTACCATACTAATAATAATGAGGTTAGTAACTGCACATTATAGTTATGTAGATCATAGTGCGGTTTATTTTCATCACTTTTCCTAAAAAATTAAAAAAGCATGTTGACCAGATCGTAATTTGTCTTACCACATATTACTTTGTGCTCTTTGTGTTATTAAAACAGAACATTTAAATGCAGTATGTGGTGTGTTTTCTTGAGAGCACTGTTTGGTTTAAATGTTTACCAGATTCAGTACAATGGTGGCATCAGGACAAAGCAGAGGAAGGTTCATAGAGTCTGCGATCAATCTACTGAGAGCAAATGGGTTTGATGGGCTAAACCTGGACTGGAGGTACCCTGGAGGACCTGGAAGCCAACCAATGGACAAGCCGAGATTCACGCTGCTGTGCAAGGTCAGATCCTGAATTTATATATATATATATATATATATATATATATATATATATATCTGGATATATATATATATCCAGAAATATACCATACTGAATAAACCTTTATGAAAACATAACATGTTGAACAGAAACTGAACCATGTTTCTGTGTTGTACAGGAGCTCAATGAGGCCTTTGTGGCTGAAGGAACAGCAACTGTCCGTGACAGATTAATCATCACTGCTAGTGTCTCTGCTGAGAAAGACATCATCGATGACAGCTATGAAGTCTCAGAGATTGCCAAGTAAAACTAATTTAAAGTAATACTTGACATTATACCAATGATTAGCTGTTGTCATGTTTTGGTTAACGTGATCTCCTCTGCATTTTAACAGGTATCTGGATTTCATTAATGTGTTGACATTTGACTTTCACGGCCCCTGGAAAAGTGTCACAGGACATCACAGCCCCTTATACAACGGATCCCAAGACACTGGAGACGAAATCTACTTGAACACTGTAAGTACAGGATTCATATTTCAACTGTTTAAACACCTTCCTACTTAGAGATGTCCTTTCATCTTAATTGTTTAGTTTTCTCCACATTGTAGGACTTTGCCATGCGGTACTGGCGGGACCAGGGAGCACCTGCACAAAAGCTAAACTTGGGGTTAGCGGCATATGGGCGTGCTTTTAGCCTCGCCACTGCATCCAGTGAAGTTGGTGCACCAGCCCATGGTCCTGGTGAAGAAGGCTGCTACACCGGTGAAGAAGGATTCTGGGCCTATTATGAGGTAAAACAGCAAGCTGTGAATATTATGAATTACTATAAATAGCTTTATTATAACCTAACCGATTTTATTCTATTTGGTGTGACAAATGTCTGTTTGAATGAATACATTGGATCTAATTATGATTTTTGACCATTCTTTTCAGATTTGCCTTTATATTGAAGGAGTTCCTACCCAGCTGATTGCTGATCAGGGAGTTCCATTTGCTGTCACAGAAAATCAGTGGGTTGGATTTGACAACCAAGCCAGTCTTGATACTAAGGTAGTCATCTGTTCAGTTCACGCTGTTGTTCAATAATTCCTTCGCAAATGACTGGTTGTACACAATCTGGTGAAGTAAATATGTTGTTAACGTGACATCAGCTGTTGAAATGTGTTGTTCCTCATCCTCTCAGGTCAATTACCTAAAAACTAACAACTTTGGAGGAGCCTTTGTCTGGTCTCTGGACCTGGATGACACTACTGGAAAGTTCTGTAAAATGGGCAAATGCCCTTTCATCAGCCACCTGCATGATATCCTGGTTCCAGGTAACCCAAATGCAAAACATTTACATCGTATCCTGTCATGGCAGGGATTTGACATTAAGCTTTTTTAGCCACTTGCCCCAAGGTATTTTACTTGCCAGATAGCCAAATTTACTTGTCGGAAATAAAAAATATAGACGGATTAAAAAATAAATGTCAAAACAATTCTTAATGATGTCCTTTAACTTTGTTAATCATGTATTATAAGCTGCTTTGAGCTATAGTGTTATGAAGTTAAAGAGTCAAAATTCCATCTCTAATATGTATTTTATATTGCTGTGGAAACATCTGTATTAATTCAAGTTTCTGGCTAATAACTACAGTTTACAAGATTACATTTGAACATATGATAATTAATTAATAATTTACCCTCGCTCATACTCATTTTTACTGTTTCAAGCTTGAAGGCACAAAAATATAACTAAATGAAACCTTCATAAATTCGCTGTTCACTCCTTTATAAATAGAACTGCGCTACGGAGAGATCCCGAGCTGTCAGCAGAAAAGCTGTTTACCGTGTTTAATCTGAGCACCAACATGGGAATGAATTACAATAGAATAGGCCTATGTGTCTGACTAAGTTAGTAGTTCATAATGTTGCTATGCTGTTAGCTCCGTTATTTAGCCATGCAGGACTGTGCCGCCAACCAGCTGCTCAAAGCTGGCAAGAGGAGAGCTCCGTTAACGTTAAATAATGGATTTGTTGTTCACAATGAAGCATTTTCAGAGATTGGAGAATAGAAAGCATTAATGGCGATCTCCCTATCACAGATTTTTACTGTATATCGGCTCCTCATCAAAATCATATTTATTTTTCACATGCCCGATAGGACAACTGCATGACGCATTCCAATGGCCTGAACACAGAGTTTACTTGCCCAGTGCAAGCGGGCAACTCTTAATGTTGAGCCTAGCCTGGAGTGGCAGTTTTTAGTGCATTTGATTGAATGCCATCAGCATTCAGTAATTACGTTACATATACTATTTTATAATGAAGAAAGCAAATGTGTGCTCTTTCTATTAAGAGATATTCGCAGCCATGCTCATGTATATGCAAATATTATGTGATTAACAGAGTTTAAAAAACATTAACACAGTATCTGACTCTCATTCTTTTTTAGGTTTTCCTAGCCTCAGCACTACAACTCCCCCTACCACAACTCCAATCATGACCAAGACCCCAACAACTCCCAGTACCATAATACCAACAACTACAACCCAGTCTGGAGGATCTGGAAACCCTTGTGATGGATTGATCCAAGGGCACTTTGCCTTTCCCGGTGACCCAACTAAATTTTACCAATGTTCTCCAATAGGAGCTTTCATCAGAACATGTCCAGCTCCTACGATCTTCAGTGAAGCGGCCAGCGTCTGTGTTCATCCGTAAGTGGTAATATTTTTCCACGTTAAAAAATGGGGAGGGGGGGATTGTCAAAATCTGTTACATTTACAATTTCTGATTCTTCATCATCACATGTGGAGCTGGTACGGTCTTTAATCAAGAGGCCAGCGTCTGTGTTCATCCGTAAGTGGTAATATTTTTCCACATTCAAAATCTGTTACATTTACAATTTCTGATTCTTCACCTTTGAGATTTGTCCTCCATAATGACACAGATGTTGCATATATTTACATAGTGTACATGTGGATAAATACAAATACATATTACTAAATGTATAAGTTAATAATGTTGAATTAAAAAAAATGCTGTAAGTTTCATAGACAGTTTTTGGTACTAATGTTCTGTCAATCATTTTGTAACGAACAATGTGTTGAATTGCTCACATTTTTCAGTGGGCAGCATCTCTGATTAGGTTTGAGATGTTGGATTGATAAGTTGATCGATAGTAGAAAAGAGCACTTTCCAATCATTGCTATTCTTGTTAATAAATTCAGAGAAAAAAGACTGTCTGGCCTTTTTAATTTCTTTGCTGTTGTAATTTAGTCTATCCTTGTAGATAACATGTTGAACTTTAATTTCTTTGCTGTTGTAATTTAGTCTATCCTTGTAGATAACGTGTTGAACTTGAAATTTCGTCTTTCTCCATTGTCGATCTACCTGCTGACACTTTCTCTTGAACTGCCTGACAACCACTTAATTTCCCCAAAAGGGCCTTTTGTTTTTCTATTTTTAGTTTCAATGGGTGTAATGCTGTCAGTGATATTTCGAGGTATTAGTACTTTACTTGAGTATTTCCATTTTATGTAAATGTATACTTCATTTATTTGAGAATATTAGTTACAAGTTAGGCTACGTTGCAAATTCAGATTTTTAATACAAAATATAAATCAACAAATTAATGATGATGTATTATTGAGTAATATATAGCCTATTGAGCATATAAAGTACCATGAGGTATTACACTGAATGATGCGTTCAATGTAACTCGTCATTTCAAATGTTTCTCCGCCAACGAACGTGGCGGTACCATCAAGTATTATACTGCATGCATTTCTTTATTAATTACATAGTTTCAAATTCCTGGTGGTACAATGGAGTATTATACTAATAACATTTCTTTATTAATTACATAGTTTCAAAATCATAGTGGTACACTGGTATTACACTGAATGCATTTTATCAATAGTAAGATTAATGAGCCGGGTTATAAGTTTGTTTATAATATCCTTCACTAGCATTAAACCCAAAGTACTCTGCTTGGAATTCGAGGGTTCAAGAGACAGGAAACTGCTCAGCAGGCTGTGGATTGCAGAAGCCGGCGAATCCTCAGCTGAGACTTTGTACTCTCTATTCACAACGCTTTTTACTTTATTAAATACGCTTTATTATAACTTTTGATCCAAGATGTCTTTGTTCCTCCGGAAGTTCTTCATAGAACACAACACTAGCATCAGTATGCATGCTCCCAATGGCAATGCTAACATGCATTTAGTTTAGCATGAAAGCATGCTAAACATCATTGCTAACTAGAAAATTCCGCAGGAAATTTTGACAGTGTGGCTGCTACTGCCCGAAGACGTCGCAATATATACACACGCCGATGTTACCGGTAGTGTCGTTCAGGTTCAATTGAGATATCGCTTCTCTTGTTTCTGCATTTTAGATTCATACTCTTGAAAAAGTTAAACCAATATCCTTGGACAGACAGACAGACAGACACACAGACCCAGGCAAACAGAGAGGGAGAGAGAGAGACAGACAGACAGACAGAGACAGACATAGAGAGAGACAGACAGACACAGACAGACAGAGACAGACATAGAGAGAGACAGACAGACAGGAGGTCTAACAATGCCTTTGACTGAATATTTCCAAGTCATGTGTGTGTGTGTGTGGAGAGAGAGAGAGAGAGAGAGAGAGAGAGAGAGAGAGAGAGAGAGAGAGAGAGAGAGAGAGAGAGTGTGCGTGTGTGTAACTGGTTGCCAGGTGATGACGCACCTGGTGTAACAGGGAGACTGATCAAGAAATGTTAAAGTAAAGAGTGATTTTGAACAAAAATCCTGCCTCCTTTTAACAACAAAAAGCAGAAGCCTGAGTGCCAAAATGTGGTATCATGAGAAAGATAAGATTCTGCTGAACGCCTAGATGTGGTTTTTATGTTTGTGGTGTTAAAAATGTGAGCTCCAGCGCAAGTTACAAAACTGGTACCGTCCGCTTTCTTTGAGAAATTAGTGATCTGATTTAACATGGAGTCTAATGGAGCAGTCGGTTGGAGTTCATGTCGCTCTGTGGCTCTTTGACACAAATGCGTAAGTCCGTTGGATTCCATAAACACTTGGCTGCGACCAGCACAACATTTCCAAGCTTTTTGGCCAAAAATGGTGTATAAAGTGTAAAAATTGTGGGAATGGGAGCAATTTGTTTGGAAAAATCACAGAAAATGTTCCTGCTCTGCTCCACTCTGACAGTTATGCCCTCACTCTAGAGCTGAACATTCCATGCAATACACACCCATTATAAAATCTGAAACAGACCCAAAATTTTCCTGAAACTTAATCTGTGACTTCATTAAAACTGTGCTAGCTATCAAAATGTCCATTTGGCTCAATAACGTCCATCATTTTGTCTACGTTTTAAACTTTGAATCATTTTTCTACGCTAAAGTATGGCTGGTCAATATGGGTCCAAAGTTAAGTGTTCTTTTAGCTCTCTTCACGACGAAACCCCATTCAAGTCAATGGGTCAATTTTGCTCTGTTTTTTGGGATTTTCGGGAAAACCGCTGGGCGAATCTCTGAGAAAAGTCATTGCACACCATTCCCGATCAGGCCACACGTTTTGGTGTATTTTTTGCGCAGGTGTTGGCAACGCTGTGTGAGGAGAAGCGCGGATTATTATTGAGCCCAATGGATTATATACAGTGTGCTTTGACACAGGCAGTTTTACTGCCTTGTGCTACAAAGCCACACAGAATTAGCGAATGACCAGGATCCAAACGAGAAGCAGCCTGAGCCTACGACCACATATTCCTCCATCTCTCTGGTGTCCATTTTGGCAGATCATGCTAATGATGGGTTGAAGTTGCGTGACGACCTTCAACAATGTGGTAGGCTGCCTAACTCGCCAATCCTTGATAATCTTGAAACCCACCTCTCCTATTTTCCTGATTCCCAAAATCAGGAATGTACGGAGGCTAATTCAGTCTAACCCTACTCTTTGCGGAGATGTGCCCTCACGTACCACTGTGTTGGAGCACGATATTGACGTTGGTAATGCTTCCCCAATTAATGCTTCCCGGTGTCCTATACCAAAAAGGGAGCTGATGAAGAAAGAGGTGAAGTACTTAATTGAAAATGGTTTAGCCACACCCAGTAGGAGCTCATGGAGTTCTTCTTGCCCCTAACCCCTAAGTAGTGACCCCTAAGTCTGATGGTTCTTCTCGTTTTGCACAGACTTTCGTGAGGTGCAAAACTTTCTTTCCTTTGCCTCGGATGGAGGACTGTGTGGATAGTATAGGTGCAGCTACCTACATCACCAAGCTAGACTTGTTGAAAGGATACTGGCAGGTTCCTCTTACGTCCAAAGCTTCTTACATCTCTGCTTTTGTCACACCTGATCATTTTCTCCAGTACACTGTGATGCTTTTTGGGATGCGCAATGCCCTAGCCACTTTTCAAAAGCTCATGAATCTCGTGCTGGGTGACATTCCTAACTGTAATGTGTACTTAGATGTGGTAGTGTACTCCTCCTACTGGTCTGATCACATAAATACTTTAACAGCTGCGTTTGCCTGTTTAGCTCAAGCATCTCTGACTTTGAACCTGGAGAAATGTGATTTCGGAAAGGCTGTCGTGACCTATTTGGGGAAGCAGGTTGGCCTTGGGCAAGTGCGTCCTGTGACTGCAAAGGTGGATGCTATTCTGTCCTACCCTGTACCCATGTCCCACACCTGAGAGTCCTCAGTCCATCAGCGGAGCTGAATATCAACCCCCAGATCCAGTGATGGACTGAGGACTCTCAGGTGTGGGTTATTCAGCGATGTAAAGGGGCATGGCAGACCTGAAACCCAGACACAGCTCTCTTCTAAAAAGAGGCAGAGTTAAGTCAGTGGGCGTAACACAGCCAATGACCACTGTAAATACACGGTTCACTACCGTTTGTCACTAGAGAATAGTAATAACAAGGTGGTAGGTAACCCAATTAAGTGTGTGTGCTATTTGCTTTTGTATAATTGTATAACTTTGGCATTGAAGTGTGGGTGTGTTCTTGTTGGTGAATTTGTGACTCATGTGTAATTAGACATTAATTGATGACAATGGTCCTGTTTTCATTACTGATTCTAGCTTTGTTCTGTGAATGTATTGTTACTACTTTGACAATTACTAACAATTAACTTGACATACGTATGTCATGTCACGTCATATGAAAATTATTTTTTATTACAGGAAGTATATTACCAAATGCCCAGGAACTACAGGTCAAAAGCAACCTTTTGACTGATCATCTCAGAGAAACAACCATTTTAAGGAATTGATCCAATTCAGTCAGAGATGGAAACATCTTGAAATAAATGTGTAATTTCCCCCAAACTTTGTATGTTTGTAAATTGTATAATATCCAAGGAATGAATGTTTCTCTTATAACTTGCAGACTTGTATTTTTCCTTTATTTGGATGTGTGTTGTAAAAAAAGAAGGGTCTTTCTGACATGGACCTTTCCCCAACAGACCAGGTAGTGGGTCCACCCCTGTAGTTACATTAAGTCAAATTTTGCGTATTTTTTTATATTTTATCAAAGCCGATGACAAAGGCTTTTATTTTAGTATTTTATCAAAGCCTATGTTGCTTTAGCTAAAATTGACAGATTTAGTTACTTACATGACATGACAGACAGGCCACCATATTGGCTTGGCCTGAAATTCTCCTCAAAGCAGCCTCCAGTTGCATCAATATTCATAGATCTTGGTTATAATGGTGATATTGCCTTTGAAATTAAGATTCTATACTAGGAAAGGATACAAAATATTTTTTTTTCCTTTGGTGCATCTCCATTTATTCTGGAATAAGTTTACCCTCAGAGGAATCACAAATTCTTAAGTTTTCTTTTTTCTCACCCTCAAAAGAGACCAAAAATATGCATAATAATCCTTATGGTCTAGGAACAATTCCTGATTGTTTTTGTCCATTTTAAATATACTTTTTTTTGAGAGAGATAAGGCAAGGAGTAAAAAGGTTAAAGGAGAGTGACGTGTTAACTAACATGGAGTTTACAATAAAATGTCTTTAAATTTGCATAACTGCTAAAGTTTTGCTTATTTTCCCCAAACAAAGGATTAAATGTTCCCTTTTGTCATGACCAAAACAATCATGTCACAACCGAAACCACGTTTAATATGCAGAAATTATAAATGTTAATTTTATATATAAAGCTTGCTGCTATCTCAAATATTATTTAGCGTTTCAATAGATATTATAATAGTAAACATCTAAGATTTGCATACTTAAATCAAAGCTTTTTAAATTAGTTTTTTGGTTGTGGGTCAGCAGTTTGATGGCCCAAATACGTTGTTATAGTTCTTTTGTTTTCCCCTGAAAAGTTCAATACAGCTAACATAAATAAAGCTTTGATTACAATTAATTAGATATTATGATGAAAAAGAAGTTAAACCATTGTTTTCCATTGTCTTTTGGTTGTTGTGCCCTGAATCAATCTCTGGTGCACATTTATAATTATGGTCTCTCAGTCCCCCTATTAGACAGAAATAACCTCCTTAACAGACGTCAGACTTGAACATAGTGGAAAGGGCCTGGCATGAGGTGACTGTTCCGCTGTCCCACATTCCATCACTGTACAATTAGCACATTGGAACATTGCCGTAATTATCCCCACCCTAGTTAATTGCCAAACCCTTTCAGCTCTCTACCTTATTAAAAGAGAGTAGCCTGTCATCTGCCAGTCATCCATCACAGTAGAGAGACAGTATATGCTTCGTTCAATCATATTTGTAAGTATCTCTTTTATTCTGATTTTAACAAACCACATTTTCATTAATTTCTTTGCTGTTACCATGTATATTTCTATACTCAATCTCTCAAACTAGCTAAACTAATCACATTTTAAGGAGGTTTTAACCAGCAGACACTGTGCAGACTTTCTTTTTTAATTTAGTTGGATTTAATGTTATCACTAATCTCCTATACACTTAATACCGATACTTTTGACATTCAATAGCTGTATGTTGCCGTTGTGTTGTATTTAAAGTTTTGGTTGTGTGTTGTATTACCTGTTAAAGCAAGGTGAACATATCATGGCTCCAGGAAGCGGGTGCTTTGGTTTGACTATGTGATAGAACAGTTGTGTTTTCCATTCACACTCCTTTCAAACCAGCATTGCTAAAGCAGGTATTAAAATATGCTGAGCAATAACTATCCTTCTATCCAACATTTTTCACAAGACATATCATCTGCCCAAACTTGTGGTATTAGGAAGGATCACAACTAGAGTGCTTACCTGGGTTAATACTCTTTGAGAAAATCTCTTAAATGTTTTGGTTGGGTGCTGACAACATCAATGGCTGTTGGCTATACATTAAATGCAAAAACGCAGCTGTGTGCGGCATCCAAATAACCGTTCCAATACTTTTAGGTAAACCCACAAACTGTCCGCAGCTAGGCGTGTGGTGGCACTTAAGGACACACCACCAAATATAAAACTGACCTATCTATCTAAAGACGATGCTAATCGTCAGCTGTCACAAGGGACGACGAGAAACTTAATGTTGAGGTAACAATATCCAGGTACAACGTGCAACAGTCTCAAAACTTTAAAGTTAATATTAAAATAATAAAGACCATTGTTTGCCACCGTCCTTTGGTTGTTCTTGAACTAAATACTTAAACTTTCAAAATGATGAGCTTTTGAGTGTCCTCTGGTGCACATTTATAATGGTGAACTAGATCATTGCAGTAATTATCCCCACCCTACTTAACTGCCACACCCTGTCAGCTGACGACCTTAAAAAATGCAGCAAGACATGCTTCAGTTTCCAGTCACAGTAGAGAGACAATATATGTTTTGTTCACCATTATATTTATAGTGTCTCTTTAGCTCCGATTTTAACAAAAAACATTTAAACTTATTTATAGTTCGATGAAACTAAATGCTATGTTGTGTGGTTCTGTTGAAGTGTCATTTCTGATTTATGCTACAGGTGTCAAAATGTACACAATATGGCAGTGACGAGTGTCTTTAAACTGCTAAAATACTCTGGACCATTTTGTAGCCACTGACTGATACTTACTGATACTGTGTAACTAATGCTTTGCTACTGTTTGTTGCGGGTTAGAAAACAGTAACTGTGCCTGAAAAATGTGAATTTCACGATCATGATTACTAGACACCTGTTTTTAAACTCTGATGTGTGTCCCTGATTTACCCTGATGTTTGTTTTGTAAATTAAAGTCAGATTATAAATGAAAGTAACTGATTTCTGAGGTGAATTCCAAGCTCGCCCTGTGACACAATTGTACATGGTTTGCAACAACCTCCCTCATGTTGGATAAACATCTCAAAACAACATTATTGTTATCATGATTATCACATAATCATGACAGACATTAATGAGACTGATTAACAGTTTGAATGCAATTATAATGAAGAAAGAACTTGAGTTTAATAAAACAAATGGTTTAGGTACTGATCTAGAATTCATTTATTAAGACTTGATATGCAACAGGCAACAGTTTAAAGGTGCTAAAATCCAAATTCAGAGCATGTTTCTCAACATGGTGGCTGAGCCGGCAGCTAGAAGCTAACAGTGCTAACAGCATAAATGCTGAGAAAGGCAACAGTGCTGACAGAGCCAAAAGGTAAACCTGGGGGGGCAATCGGTGGGTGGGTGTCATTCTTCTGCATCAACACCGTGGTCGGGATGGCGTTATAAGCAATATCCGCCATATGAGTTCAACGCAGAGCAACACTAATCAGCCGATGGGGCAGACATAGCAGTTTTATATGGGGACACACATACTAGGACTCTGCATATTAAACATTTTTTGTCTATTTCTTCTGCTTATCTACATAGTGACAACATGTGCAAGCTCACTCTAATTACAGGTAAGATACGCTTGTCAAGTTATTGTTTCCATAAAGGGTTACTACTTTCAAATAACAAAAGCACAGTTTCTGATTGAGTAATATCTCATTAACCCGGACAAATAAAACCAAACCTAACAAATGCTAGAGACTAGTAGAAGTTTGTGAGAAAACCTGTGGATTTTATTTTGTCATTTGGGTGAACTGACCTGTTAAGTTTGATTTTTAACCCACTTTGAAGGTCTCTGTTTGATCATCTCCAGCTTTGGTAAGTATATAACATGCATTAATCATACTCAACAGTTGTATTAGTAGATAAACAATGACTAATTGAATCCATCATTATTTTCTTCCATGTCTCAGCCTCCTCCTCCAGGCTGGTGTGTTACTATAACAGCGAGGCTGGAAATAGAGAGGGCAATGGGAACTTCATGATCTCAGATATCGATCCAAACAAGTGTACACATCTGATATATGCCTTTTCTGACGTTAACAACCAAAGAGAGCTGGTGCCCAGCAATGCAGCTGACGTACAACGCTATCAGGCATTCAATGACCTCAAAGACAGGTCAGCGCTTTAGTCTATACAGTTTGTGGAAATGATGTTGATTTTGTGTTTTGTCAAACAATCATTATGAAACCTTTATGTTCCCACAGCAATCCACAGCTCAAAACCCTGTTGGCGGTTGGAGGTTTGACCTTTGACACACAGAAGTAAGTTACTCACAGTAACATGTCGGCCCTTTTTGTGTCCGTGCAAAGAAAAGTATAAGCAACACTTCAACATGCTGGTATTTTGCTGAACAAAAAAAGTGCTATGCCCAATGATGCTGTAATTTTGTGCTTTGCACAGCATGCATAGTGCATTGTTTCATACAAATGAAGTAGCACAAGGAGAGATGCTGATGTTTGATTACCTACATAAGTTCATTTCATGATTCAATCAGCACATGCTAAATGGCCTATGGGATGAAAATATTCAGAATCTACATAATAATGAAAATACACTAAAACATAGTTCAACAAGCACAAATATTTATACCTGATATTTTCATTACATCATGTGAAACCAAAAACAGGCTGCTGGAAAAGAATCACACAGATAGGTGCACATAAAAGTGGTCAGTATTCTTGGTATCTGCAAACACCAGATTAAAATAATGAATTGAAATTATTTTCATTTAGTTGACACGTTTTGAAGTTGTAGGCCGTAGACATCCTGCCTGCCTTCTCTCAAATATAATTGGACTTTATGGCACTCGGCTTTTGGTCCTCAAAGAACCAAAAAAACACAAACAAACTGAAAAAAACACAAACAAATCAATTGCAATGTCTTTTTTTTTTTTTTGCACAATTCCAACAATAAAATTTAAAATAAACAAACATAACAGAGATAAATTAATATCATAGTGCAGGAAGAGGCAGAAAGCCAACTGGGCTTATTTAAAGCCTCCACCTATATAATATAAAAATGTACAAACATAAAACATAAACAAAATTACAAACAACATAAAGACAATATGCATAAGACATTATGTTATAAACAACAAAAGAAAGAAGAGAAAGAAAAAATAATGTAATTGTGACGAGTGTGTGCGTGTGAAAGTAAGCATGGGCTTGTGTTTGTTCAGGGATATTGGTTTATACATCTGCAGTAACTCCTGCGCAATGGTAATGCTACAAGTCCCCATGAGTAAAAACAACTATAAATGTAATATAACAGCTAAAACAAGAAAAACTAACACTAATACATAAAACAAAAAAACTAAAAACAATTTTTTTTTTTTTTACAAAACAGCAATTAGATTATATTTTAGGCACCTTTTGAAACATTTTATAGAGGGATATTTTTTTGTTAGGTGGGAAAAGTCATTCCATAATTATGTAATAATGGTTCCCCTAAATCTTATTGAAAATTTACCTCTGCTAGTAAGTATTTTAGGAGGATGAAGATGTGAAGATTGACGAGTTGAGTAAGAGTGAACCTGTGAATTGACTTTGTAGTAGGTCTTGAAATGATCAGGAATATTCCCTTCCGCAGATAATGACTCTCTTACGTTTCATGTAGGAACTGCTTTCAATTTTTTTCAAATGTATTTTTCATCTAGATTGCTTAAAAGCACTACAGGTATGATACAAAAAAAATGTCATTTAGATTTCGGGGTGAACTGTCCCTCTGAGGCCCAAAGGAAAACATTTTTTACATGCGTTTTTATTTTACCCCTACTCTTTTACTTACTATACTAATTATGAGGATAGTAACTGCACATTATAGTTAAGTAGATCATAGTGTGGTTTATTTTCATCACTTACACAATAACTTACATAATAAATGAAAACGCGTGTTGACCAGATCGTATCTATGGCTGTATATTTGTCTTACCACATATTACTTTGTGCTCTTTGTGTTATTAAAACAGAACATTTAAATGCAGTATGTGGTGTGTTTTCTTGAGAGCACTGTTTGGTTTAAATGTTTACCAGATTCAGTACAATGGTGGCATCAGAACGAAACAGAGAAAGGTTCATAGAGTCTGCGATCACACTACTGAGAGCAAATGGGTTTGATGGGCTAAACCTGGACTGGAGGTACCCTGGAGGACCTGGAAGCCAACCAATGGACAAGCCGAGATTCACACTGCTGTGCAAGGTCAGATCCTGAATTTATCTTCTGTCAGAAATATACATACTGAATAAACCTTTATGAAAAGGTCCGGATACAACGCCGTCTTAGTTAGTGACTCTTGTTAACTATGCATTCAAATGTTGTTTTAAACATTTAAAAGAAACTGAACCATGCTTCTGTGTTGTATAGGAGCTCAATGAGGCCTTTGTGGCTGAAGGAACAGCAACTGTCCGTGACAGATTAATCATCACTGCTAGTGTCTCTGCTGAGAAAGACATCATCGATGACAGCTATGAAGTCTCAGAGATTGCCAAGTAAAACTAATTTAAAGTAATACTTGACATTATACCCATGATTAGCTGTTTTGGTTAACGTGATCTCCTCTGCATTTTAACAGGTATCTGGATTTCATTAATGTGTTGACATTTGACTTTCACGGCCCCATGGAAATTGTCACAGGACATCACAGCCCCTTATACAACGGATCCCAAGACACTGGAGATGAAATCTACTTGAACACTGTAAGTACAGGATTCATATTTCAACTGTTTAAACACCTTCCTACTTAGAGATGTCCTTTCATCTTAATTGTTTAGTTTTCTCCACATTGTAGGACTTTGCCATGCGGTACTGGCGGGACCAGGGAGCACCTGCACAAAAGCTAAACTTGGGGTTAGCGGCATATGGGCGTGCTTTTAGCCTCGCCACTGCATCCGGGGGTGTTGGTGCACCAATCAATGGTTCTGGTGAAGAAGGCTGCTACACCGGTGACGAAGGATTCTGGGCCTATTATGAGGTAAAACAGCAAGCTGTGAATATTATTAATTAACATAAATAGCTTTATTATAAACTAACCAATTTTACTTTATTTGGTGTGACAAATATCTGTTTGAATGAATACATTGGATCTAATTATGATATTTAAACATTCTTTTCAGACTTGCCTTTATATTGAAGGGGTTCCTACCCAGCTGATTGTTGATCAGGGAGTTCCATTTGCTGTCACAGAAAATCAGTGGGTTGGATTTGACAACCAAGCCAGTCTTGATACTAAGGTAGTCATCTGTTCAGTTCACGCTGTTGTTCAATAATTCCTTCGCAAATGACTGGTTGTACACAATCTGGTGAAATAAATATGTTGTCAACGTGACATCAGCTGTTGAAATGTGTTGTTCCTCATCCTCTCAGGTCACTTACCTAAAAACTAACAACTTTGGAGGAGCCTTTGTCTGGTCTCTGGACCTGGATGACACTACTGGACAGTTCTGTAAAATGGGCAAATGCCCTTTCATCAGCCACCTGCATGATATGCTGGTTCCAGGTAACCCAAATGCAAAACATTTACATCGTATCCTGTCATCGCAGAGACTTGACATTAAGCTTTTTCAGCCACTTGTCCCAAGGTATTTTACTTGTTGGTTAGCCAAACTTACTTGTCGGAAATACAAAATATAGGCGGATTAAAAAATAAATGTCAAAACAATTCTTAATGATGTCCTTTAACTTTGTTAATAATGTATTATAAGCTGCTTTGAGCTATAGTGTAATAAAGTTAAAGAGTCAAAATTCCATCTCTAATATGTATTTTATATTGCTGTTGAAACATCTGTATTAATTCAAGTTTCTGGCCAATAACTACAGTTTACAAGATTACATTTGAAGATATGATAATTAATTAATAATTTACCCTCGCTCAATACTCATTTTTACTGTTTCAAGCTTGAAGGCACAATAATATAACTAAATGAAACCTTCATACATTCGCTGTTCACTCCTTTATAAGCAGAACTGCGCTACGGAGAGATCCTGAGCTGTTGGTAGAAAAGCTGTTTACCGTGTTTAATCTGAGCACCAACATGGGAATGAATTACAATAGAATAGGCCTGTGAGTCTGACTAAGTTAGTAGTTCATAATGTTGCTATGCTGTTAGCTCCGTTATTTAGCCATGCAGGACTGTGCCGCCAAGCAGCTGCTCAAAGCTGGCAAGAGGAGAGCTCCGTTAACGTTAAATAATGGATTTGTTGTTCACAATGAAGCATTTTCAGAGATTGGAGAATAGAAAGCATTAATGGAGATCTCCTGATCACAGATTTTTACTGTATATTGGTCCCTCATCAAGATCACATTTATTTTTCAAAACATTAACACAGTATCTGACTCTCATTCTTTTAGGTTTTCCTAGCCTCAACACTACAACTCCCCCTACCACAAACACAACTCCCCCTACCATGAACACAACAATGCCGACCACCACAGCAACTACCCCTACAACAATGCCAACCACCACAGCAACTACCCCTACAACTACCCCTACAACAACAATGCCGACTACCACAACAATGCCGACTACCACAACAACTCCCCCTACAACGACCACAACAACTCCGACTACCACAACTCCCCCTACAACGACCACAACAACTCCGACTACCACAACTCCCCCTACAACGACCACAACAACTCCGACTACCACAACTCCCCCTACAACGACCACAACAACTCCAACTACCACAACTCCCCCTACAACGACCACAACAACTCCAACTACCACAACTCCCCCTACAACGACCACAACTTCCCCTACAACGACCACAACAACTCCAACTACCACAACTCCCCCTACAACGACCACAACTTCCCCTACAACGACCACAACAACTCCAACTACCACAACTGCCCCTACAACGACCACAACAACTCCGACTACCACAACTCCCCCTACAACAACCACAACAACTCCGACTACCACAACTTCCCCTACAACGACCACAACAACTCCAACTACCACAACTCCCCCTACAACGACCACAACAACTCCGACAACCACAACTCCCCCTACAACGACCACAACAACTCCGACAACCACAACTCCCCCTACAACGACCACAACAACTCCAACTACCACAACTCCCCCTACAACGACCACAACTTCCCCTACAACGACCACAACAACTCCAACTACCACAACTCCCCCTACAACGACCACAACAACTCCGACAACCACAACTCCCCCTACAACGACCACAACAACTCCAACTACCACAACTCCCACAACAACTCCGACTACCACAACTCCAACTACCACAACTCCCCCTACAACGACCACAACAACTCCGACAACCTCAACTCCCCCTACAACTCCCACAACAACTCCGACTACCACAACCCCAACTACCACAACTCCCCCTACAACGACCACCACAACTACCCAGTCTGGAGGATCTGAAAACCCTTGTGATGGATTGATCCAAGGGCACTTTGCCTTTCCCGGTGACCCAACAAAATTTTACCAATGTTCTCCTTCAAGAGCTTTCGTGCTCAGTTGTCAAGATGGTACGGTCTTTAGTGAAGCGGACAGCGTCTGTATTCATATGTAAGGGGTAATATTTTTCCACATTAAAAAATGGGGGGGGGGGGGATTGTCAAAATCTGTTACATTTACAATTTCTGATTCTTCACCTTTGAGATAAATAAAAGAAATGCTTTAAAATGTATCAATACAACTTATTGTGTATTTACAATTGTTGTCTTTTAATTTAAGGTGTATTTAAATCAGTCTGGTGTGTATGTTCTTGTTTTTTAATAAATACTTATTTATATGGCTGTTACAAATACGTAAGTATGTGGTTGTTGCATATCTATTTTATTATATGTGTATCTAATACTATTGTATGGGTTTGTTAGAGAGCTAGAGATTTGTCGTCCATAATGACACAGATGCTGCAAGGGTATTCAATTAAACGTCATCGAGGTCCAATTAGAGAGAATTTCCTCATGCAAAAGTCCGGAACATCACAATAATGTCTAATTTACTCTATGATTTTGTGCCATATATATTGATTTAGCCAAAAGTTGTATTAACATCTGTATGTAGTCAACAACTCACTGTCAAATAAAATAAAAGAAAGTTCAACTGAATAATATCCAAACAATATCTAAAATCAAAAATGTATTTAACTGAACTGTCCATGCCCTGCAGCTTTATATTCATTTAATTTAGGTGTGATGTCAATCAAAAAAGCCAAGATATCCATATTATTCTCATCTTCTAAAAAGAGAACATTTGATGCAGGGACTATATCTGTGGTTTTGGAAACCACTTGTTTCAGCTCTATTCCCCTCTCTGATTACAGCATTGTTGGACAGTTAAATATGTTATGTTAGGATTCTGATCATATTGGGCTCTAAGGTTTATTTTTCTGTGCCTTAATTTCGGGTGTGAATGGGTATGTTTACTTAAAGGAGTTGTGCTTTGTATCGTAGTGGCACTTCACATTGCTGCATTTAATAATTGCCACAGTCTCTCAGCGTATGAGACTGGTTTTGAACTGCCTGTGGGAACATATAGGAGTCTGTGCATTCTTGGTTAAAGGCTCTGGTCTTGCTGTCCACATTTCTCTTTTTGGAGAACGCCATGTGAAATAACTTCTCTGACTCACGTACATCTTCGACTATTGGGTCACTCTCCTCGTCGCCCCCGTGTGTGAGACTATCTCACTCGAGTCAAGGGCAATGCTGGACCGCCGAACAAGTGACGTAAAGGCTAGAAAAGCTGTGCCGGTTAAAATAGAAGCGATCCATCAAAATGTTATAATTATTAATTATTTATCGGTTATGGGTCCAGATTCAATAACGTTACTTCTGTCCAAAACTGCTCCCCTACATTAGTCTACTTAAATAACTGCAAATGCTTTAACTGGCCTTAAATGAGCATGCTTCACTAATATTATTTTACATGAGAGGTAATATATAGTTCTTAACATAAAGGTGTATTAATAAAAGCTATTGTCTATCATCTCTATTAATTCTCTTCTATGACGGAGCTTTTTCTCTAAAAAGTCCCACAAGTCTGGATCGTAAACTAGCTTTTTTTCTTTTTCATACACTTTGGGGAAATTGTGCTTTTGTACGTGTATTGTGTAATATGTCAAGAATGAAATAAAATATCACATGACAACGAGCATATCATCAAATGTTATTTGTTGTAATTTTAAACAATGCCTGTCTCAAAAAAAAAACTTGCCTTTTACAAATCCCAATTAATTTTAAAGATCCAGTCAGTGATTGTACAGAATTCTTTAAAAACCTCTGTAGTTGATCACCAGGAGGAAATAAACATCAGCATTCAGCACTTCTACAGAAAGAAGCATCTTTTTATATTTTCTGCTATTAGCAGCCAAAATGTATTTATGCAGTCATTTCATTCATGTTACACGTAGCGTCATGATTTCAAGTATAACAATATTATTAGCAGCCCAACAAAAAAAAATGTATCAGTTTCATGAAATTAGACCATGATAAAATTTAAAAAATCATTACAACACTATCAGAAAATTGCTCTACATAGTGATTTTATGATCATTTTTATCAGAACAAGGTCCGATAAAAGTGTACCGTCTCGCTCTAAAATGCAGAATGACATCATTTTATTTTAAATGTAGTGACCAATACATTAAGTCAAGGTCCCGTTGGGTGCTGTTGAAATTAATCAGATTACAAATAACAAAGACTTTTTGATTGCATTTCTACCCAAACTGTCTATTCCTTAGAGTTCATGGATAGAGCTGTGAGGCTCAGGGAGCCTCTGAATGTCACAGTTTTGAATCAGACTGAAGTAAAATACTACAAGCTCCTCGTAGTTCTTTTTGGAAATCCGTTCATTGATGCCATGGAATCTAAGAAAAACAAAAAACAAGTTATGGTATCTAAGAGGAGAAAATACGTTTAATTTATACAATTTCCTTGCGCTGTTCTTGCAGGATGATAGCTTTTTAATCACCAACGCTGAGCGGCAAACTGGGCTTACGGTTGGTTCCATACATACAGTAAAACTCTGAATAATATTATAGTTGTTCAACCAGGACTTTAAGTCTAAACAGTACAAGTAGGTCACATCATTGCATCACAAGTTTGTGACATAAAAGTGTTACCAAGAGCAGAAAGCTCTTTTGTTCATTTTGCCAGATATTACTCTGGTCAAGCAGTTTATTACACTCACTGCAGCGGGCTTTGTTCAGACTATCTGTATCCAGTATTAGACAAACTAAATCCTTACCTTTGAGCATCACCTGGTTTAAACCAGACAGGGGCGAAGCGATAGATATCATTCGTCAGGTCTTTAAAGTGTCGACTGTCTGTGTTTCCAATACAGACACCTGAACATAAACACATGATATCAAAAGAAGTTATTTCATATTTTGACCTCACCAACCACATTTTTATACAATCACGTCCGTCTGGAGTCTACCTGGAGCAACCGTAACTGTTGGAAACATGTCCAACACGGTTTTCTTAATGATCTGGAAGCCAAAGGACTTCTCATCCATAGAGCTCACAGGCAAGGGGTCAAATCCATCAACAAGCTCCATCTTCACTCGTTGGTCCCCCACTGTGGACTGGATTAGGTCCAGGACCTAGACGTGACAGCAAAAAAAATCAACTCCAAAAATAGTCATGAAGAGACATAGGGAATTCTCAAAAAGGAGAATCAAACTTCTGACTACCTCTTGTAGGGACTGCGCTGAGTGGATTCGTAGATTTACATAAGCCTCAGCGAGGGACGGGATGATATTCACCTACATGGTGGGAAAGAATTTAGGAAAACTAAAAAGGCTTGCAATCTAATTCACAATCAATTCCTGTGAATCCTCCTTTATTTCAGAATGAATAACTGTACCTTAACTCCTGCATTAAACATGGTGACTGCTGTGGTTGTCCTTACGAAGGCGTTAGTCTCCGGTTTTCTTTCAAGTACCCTGTAACGTAAAACTATGCTAAATGATTTATTCCAATGGACACAATCAGAAGGAAATGTGATAAACCAATTTTAGGGTGTAATTACCTGCCTAAGAGTGGGGCAAACAGCCACAAATTTGTCATAATGAACTTCATTGGGAGTCCGAACTGAAAACAAAGAACGAGTAACTGCGTAACAACAGAAATGATCTAATATGCTGTTAAAAGTGATGACAACGATGAACAAGGAGCTGCTTCCTCTCACCTTGTGCGCCAGATGCTCAAATGTTCCATGTTCAGGCCCATGACCAAATAATCTTGGCATAGGGTTCTCCTCTAGTCTGAGGCAATAGCATGACACCGTTACAATATTAGATGTAGTTTGAAGAGTAATACAAAAATGTAGAATGTAGTTAAACATATTGTTCTGCAGAAACGCAAAGACTAACAAGAATTCATAAGGATGAAAACAGTCGATGAAGATGATGTACCGCTCACCTTTTGACTGCTGCAGCCATGATCCCAATGCTGGTCTCCCTGGGAGGCATTGAGGAGTGACCAGGGACCATAGACACACTAAGCTTTACAGTCGCCGAACCCTTTTCACTTATCCCAATTCTGCAAAACACAAAACGCAAAGAAATTACTGTTAAAAAAAACTGTTAAACCCCTATATTATTTTGTATACAATTTAATGGAGACATGCAATTTTATGCTGTGACGTCAGGCTTGGTCCACTCTGTTTGCTTTTTTTTTTTTTTAAACATGTAAAGTCTGCAAACTAAACATCATGTTTCCACAAGAGCATAAAAAGGGTTCTCACAGTGCAGCAGGTCCTTGAAGACCACCGATGACTCCATCAAGTACAGCCAGGCCCTCGTCCAGGACAAACGACAGTTGCACACCACGCAGCTTCAGTTCACGCACTATGTTCATTGCCCCCTTGGAACCACCGACCTTTAAAAAAACACACATCGATAATAGTTTAAATATTATCTTAAGTTCATAATTTCAAAGAGAGAGAGTTTGAAGAATATCTTAAGTACTTCTTCATCATGACCGAGACCAATGTAAAATCCTCTGCATGGAGCATAGCCTTTAATCAGTAAGTACTCCAGCGCCTGGAGAATTCCCTGGAAGAAATAAAGAATTCTGGATTAGTCTGGTTGGCACATGACAAGTGAATAATTCCAATTCATCTCATACAAAATATTTCATGTTGTCGCACCATTACAGAGCCCTTGTCGTCTATGGTCCCTCTACCATAGATGAAGCCATCCATCTCCTCGGCAGAAAATGGTGGGGCCTCCCAGCCATCCGCCTCGGAGGCAGGTACTACATCTATGTGGGCCAGCAGCAGGTATGGCACCAGGTCGGACCGTGATCCTTGCACCCAAAACAGGTGGCTGTAGTTGGCCACCAGTTCATGACGAACCAAGCTTGAAGAGAAAACCGTCGGGAAGGCTGACACGGGAAGAAGAGAACAAGCTTAAAGGGCGAACAGGTGAGGTATTTACAAATTAAGGTCGGTTTAATACTCAGCCTATGAAAAAAGGTGTATAACGTCATGTGGAACTCGACAGGAGTGCGAGAGTCTGCAAAGATAACCTGTGTCTAACAAAAAAAAAGATGCTTTTCTTTCGTTGCATTATGGCAAATGTAGGATCAAGCGTCTTTGGACTAAAAGTCATGATAACGCGGCGTCTGTAGCTTTAATATTATATATATCTTTTTTTTTTATTTGTCTGCTGTGAGCCCACAAAATTAGGGAACAAACACATTTCTTTAAATTCTTCCTAATAGACAATATCTGTATTATTGTACAGTAAGTAAAGCGGAAATCAGTTGATTATTCAATTAGTCAATGAACAAAAAAAATATTTAAAAACTAAAAGGAAGGTATTTTGACAAGTGAGTCGTTTTTAAAGAAGAAAAAAATAATATCTAGAATATCTTTGGGGTTTTGGACCACCGGTTGAGCAACTTAATTTGGCCTATACGGAAACAATTTAAGTGTAATGACAAAAACCTGTATTAAATGTCACATGACAATACTGTAACGTTAGCCGTTAACAACGCTCAAGAGTGATACTTGATGTTAAATGACAGGAAACCTTCCTTAAAAGAACGCAACGGCATGAATTGGGCTTTATTGAGTGACGTAAACAAACGACCTGTCATGAAAGGGAACCCATTGACCGGGGGGTTCCCGGCTCAACTGTTACGCTACATTTACGGCATTTACGTAACTAACGTAACACACACACACCTTTCAACGTTCTTGGTTGCAGCCTTTTTTAATTCAAAAGTTACCTTTTCGGAGGAACCTGTCAAATTCAAGCAGCGCGGTGGTGTTGCTCTCCTTCTCCGAGAACGACACGGTGGGGATCCGGATCGCCTCTGGACACAAACAAACGAGATATAGATATATATATATATATATATATATATATATATATATATATATATATATATATATATATATATATATATATATATCGCTCATTAGCGTCGGTCACTGACGGCTTTCCTTTGCAGCTACTGTCCACGCAGTGCAACACGCATTCATACTTGCATATGTTATACTAGCGAGCGGAAAAAGAAAAAAAAATTACCTCTAAAATTTGCGAGCAGCTCCTCGCGCTGTCGGTGGCCTATGACGAGCGAGATGTTGTTGGTCTTCTCCCAATGTGCGAGTTGAAGTCCGACATTGACGTCCAGTGAAAGCGTCCTGATAGACGCTATGGTGAACAGCAGCAAGACCGCGACGAGGAGACTACTTATAATAATCTTTAAAAACTTGAATATTTTATACTTTGTCCCCGAGTCTGTCATTGTGTGTTGTGACAGCGGAACTCGTTCACTGTGACTACGTGCAGTGTGCAGAGTGCATTACGTTTTGTTTGTTGAATGAGAGCCACCTGCTGGCGCCAAATATAAACTGCACAAAAGTGGATTATACTATGCGAAAGATCCCTGCCACCATTGGTATATCTGCATGCATTCTTTTTCAGTTTAGTTGCACAAACAGAGGTATAAAGCAACACATTCTTTATTTAAATATGGTTCACATATATTTTAAAAAATACATAAGTACAGTGGCGTTAATTCATTGACAATGCAACGTGACATTACACAATTTGGGTTAGGAGATATAAAAGAAATATAGCATTATCATTTATACATTTGAGAACATCTGTTAAAGTCAATCTGCGTTTCAGAAATTGTTTTCGACAATGTAGACGAGAGCAATTGATAACACACCCATAAGCATAACATATAAAACTGTAAAATTAGACTTTGAGGTTTGCTCCCTGACGGACGCACACAGTCAATAGAAAAGCATCATGTGCTCCCTGAAGATATCTCACAGCTGTAAGTCAATGTGGAGGATTAAAGAACCCAGGGTTACTCCAGTCCAGAGAGCGCTGGTGCGTCCGGCGTCTCAGCCTGAAGCGAAAGCCCCTCCCCACTGTCTGAACCCTGGTTTTCACCGTCCAGTAAGGCCCCAAACGTGCTAAATGAGTCGTCCTGAACACAAACGTAAATGAGGTACAAGAGGCACGCCACAACGAGGAAGACCAAAATCTGGATCTGGACCGGCACCAGGCGGCGCTCGACCTCTCGTCTCTCCGACGTCGTGGGACTGACAGGAGTGTCTGGGTACGTGTACTGGACGGGTCTCCCTGCTGCACCCTTGATGGGTCTCCGACGAGTGGCACTGAAATACAACAGAGTATATGTGCCGATAACCCAATCACAATACCCCGTCAGTACAGTATGTGCTGCTATGCAAGACGTCCATGTGTCACCCGCCACCGATTCACATTCCTGTACTTGAGTGAAACCTTACATTCATTCAACAACTTCAAAAAAACCGGTGGCACACTGTAATAGTGTTGGCGTGGCACTTACTAGATCCCCGTGGGCGTGGCATTAGTGTTTAGAAGCGTGTCCCTGATGGCATCTTTCACGGGCTCCTGAGAAAGCTAGAAAAGAGAGCAGAAACTACCGTCAACTTTTGTTTTGTTTCACTTCCACATAGTAACCCGGACGTTTGAAATGAGTAGACAATGCACACGCCCCCATCAAAAGCAGAAACTGTATATGCCTTGATTTCCCAATCATAAGTGGATGCCTTGGGAGTGAAGTACAGGGACTGGTTCTTCAGGTTGTCCTTGTTAGGAGTTGGCATGTCCAGCTAAGGAAACAAGACGTAACGCATCATGATTTCTATAGTATGCATTTTCCTCAAGTCTCCAGTGAACCGTTCCAACAGTTTTGACCACCGCCAGAGTTCGGGGCCTAAAGTGTGACTGAATAACGTGAGCACTACTGACCCCGCTGGAGCGCGAACAATGCTCCCGCACATCGCACCCATTCACATCTCTCTCGGCGTCGACGCTCATGGAGCGTGACCTCGAACTCTCCATCTGTTGTTAGAAGTGATAATGTACATGACCGAGTGAACGCTCCAGCAGCGACACGGGGTGATTCTTAAAGTTCAGACACTGAACTGAAGATTAACTTTCCTCCTCGACCATTTGGGTGATGCTGAAGGCCCGAGAGGAAATTGTTGAGCCATCATTCGGCATAACTGATCCAGATGTAAACTGCAACAATTAGTATCATGTTAACAAAAACACAAACATGAATAATTCATCACATAATCTTAACACCAGTGAGATACCAATACCCATTACTGCGAACCAAAAACCCATTGGTGGCTTGACAGGCCCCACAATGAACGTGCAGTGTAAGTGAGGAATGCGGAGAATTCAAAATCCATGAGAGAGGTGAAATAAGACCAGCCTACCCCTGATCCTAATCCCGAGCGTTGATCTACAGAGGATGCTCTGCTAATTCCTAGGGGAACCTGTGAGCAGCTAGGCCGACTCCGCTCCAATGGTTTTAACGCATTCCCTGAATTCCGCTTGGGACTCAGTTCCCTGTTTCTAGAAGAATGAGCGTGCTACGAAAAAGGCCAACCCAATCAAACGTCGGGAAAAAAAAAAAAGAAAAAAGAACACATCAGCGTCCCCTGAGAATTCAGTTTGTCAGAATTTTGTGCAAAAGATATGTAGTATTTACCAGCCTCGATGGGGGTAAAAAGCACTGCGGGTAAAAAAAAACACCATTCTGAAAACACACACGAAAAAAATGCTTACTCCAAAAATAAATGAACAGTTCCAGTTAGAACACAAGTTTACAGTTGCCACCTGTAACCACTAAGTGGCACTGCAGGGATGTGACGCAGAAACGCAAGAAAGTATATTGAACAAGCAAAAGCATACAGAATTAGTGCGAGCTCCCCAGTTTCACACGAGTCAAGTGGTGCTGTCTAAAAACCAGCTATCCAAAGATGTCGAGAACGGCCTACAGTGTGCTCACCTGGCTGCTCCCTTGTCGTGCCTGATCCGACTGTTCATGCGTTTCTTCTTCTGCTCCTTCGGAACCTGTGCAAGTCAAGGAAAACATTAAAATACAAAAACGCAGAACAAGAAATGGGCCATGACCACGGACATGGCAAAGACTATTGGTATGCTGTGCAAAAGCCATCCCTTGATCAACACTAAAGTAGCCATTATGTTCTATTAATTAATGGTTTATCCATATATTAATACAGCTTGGGCTAGCACCTATCAGACAGAACTTGAGTCCATTTACTGTCTTCAAAAAACATCACTGAGAATAATTAATTAATAACATAATTAGGCGTCCTCAGAGATTCAAATGTGTTCATAGTTCCTTAAAAAGAACCCCTCCACCATCTTATTGTAACATCTTTGCATACATTTAGCAATTTTGTACAAATTCCACACAAAGTCTTTGCCTCCTTAAACCCCCCTCATTCCCATACTTCCCAATCTCAATTTAATTTATTCTACGGAGTGTCAAAAATATGGAATTATCTGCTAAAAATCATTGTTTTCTCTCCTCACAGCAGCTTAAAAACAGCCCTGAAATCACTGACCAATAAGTTCCATATGGACTGCCTAATTAAGCTGGGTCCAACCAATATTCTACTTTGTCATACCAGTCTAAATGCAGCATAATATCGTCTATATTTAACATAGTTATCCCTCATTGTATTTGCTGTGTGTGTGTGTGTGTGTGTGTGTGTGTGTGTGTGTGTGTGTGTGTGTGTGTGTGTGTGTGTGTGTGTTGGATTTGAGAGCCTCTGTGTTGCATGTCTTGTTAGTACAAGAGTCGCCTGAATGATGACACTACTTATATTAATATTCTCACTTCTTTCATTGTTTCATTGTAAAGGGTCAAAATTGTATAACCCTGTAAATGTAATCTTATATTCTGTTTTTAGGTTTACTTAGTAACATCTGCCTCTTGGGACTACAGATGGAAAATATATATATATATATATATATATATATTTTTTTTTTTTTTTTTTTTTTTTTAGGCAATTCTCCTTCACATTCACTTACAAATGATAAAATGTATCTTCCTTTTTTTTTCAAAGTGTAAATAAACAAGTGGTAACGCCGGTATTTGCCGATACCAACTATAAAAAACTAAAAAATCCAGACTGGTCGTACCTGACTCTTCGTCCTCTTGTTCCCCATTCTCATCCTCTTCTTCGCTGTCAGAGTACAACCCACCTTGCTCGACTCCGTTCAGACAGCCATGTCCATCAGACTGAAGCAGTTTCCTGAGCTTCTTCTCATACACGGCTCTGGTGGAGGCTAGCATAGACAACAACAAATAGAGTGAAGCTGAACAGTACGTCTCCACACGTTCATTAAAACTGAATTGTTGACAGCAACAATTCAGTTTCTACGATGAAAACCACATTTTCAAGACGGCGATGAGTGTAAACTCACCGACTATGGGCCCAGCTTTAACCCCGTGTCCGAGGAGTGCGGCCATGAGTTCATCGTCGGTCAATCCACTCGGGTCGAGGATCCCTGCATCCTCCTCCTCCTCCTCCTCCTCCTCCTCCTCGTCCTAGCAAAACACAATTTCCTGAATTAATGCAAAAATATTGTTCGAGACACGACAAAGACTGCAGCTTGGACGCCAGCAGTTTTCCCATAGGTGTGGGATGTAGAGCGTAAAAACAAAAAAATGCTCATATTCATCTCGCACTTCATGAATCTTCCGCTTATTACATTTAAACCTATTGTGAACAACCACAGAAGAAGAGGTTATCAGTTGAGACTGGCATATCGTACATCAACTAACAGATAATTACGATATGGTTTATTGCAATATATATTGGATTTTAAAAAGCTGCAACCAGCAAATGTGTTGCTTGAAAAATGACCAATAGATTAATTCAGCTCTAAACATCAGCACTGGGGTCTAGAGTGCAACAGATTCTAAATGTGAAACTCTACAGTTCTGTTGATTAAATAAGCTAAAGCAGACTTAAACACAGCCTGGACAAACAGAGCCCCCCCCCCCCCCCCCCCTTCAAGTGCTGGTGCTCCTCTTGGCAAAACTTAAATGAGTGTGACAGGTGGGGCGAGCACATGCACTGGACTGCAATGGCACAAGCCAACTGCAGAACCGTCTGATGTAAATCTATACCTACTATACAGCTGGGTGGCTCAGTGGTCAAGGACCTCAAATGCTACAGCAAAGCTGACAGGACTGTTTGGAAGCCGCGACCCAGATCACCATCTCCATAACCCTCCGTGACCCGTCCACAGCAACGGAGCATGCGCAGCATCGGTTTAAATTAGTTCATATACCAATTATTACTATGCACGACGACTCCCGTTTATCAAACACAACTGTGGCTCTTAAAGGCAGCATTGTTGACAAGTCTTTTACCGGGCAACATATTTATAACGGCAAACACTTTGGAGCGTTATTTCTTCAGACATGTCTAGTAAATAATAAGTTTGCTACCAAAAAGTAGACCGATGACACTGACAGCACCATCACCATGCGACGGTACAGAAAGTTGCCATTGAAAAAGTAACTTAAATTATACAAATATATATATATATATATATATATATATATATATATATATATATATATATATATATATATATATATATATATTCTGGGGCAAAAAGACCAACTCACTGCCACATATTGCACTTGATCCTCCTCGTCGCTGGAAAAATCCGCTGCGTTTTTCTGATCGATGTGTTTTAAGTGCAACTCCACATAAACCTCCTTTTTGCTCTTGGCAGGTGGCAGCGCGACATTGTGGGCAACCAGATCCGACTTCAGTCTGGATTTGGAGAGGTGAGCGGGGTCCTCCGAGAACAGCGACATGGCACAAGTATATATATATATATATATACGACGCGAAGAAAACAAAAAAAGAGAAAATGTAGTTCAACTTCAGTGGCTGTTCGTTATATTTGTGTAAAACGTCCCGTGAAGGCAGATGAACCCGACCAGAGCTAACGTTACTCCTAGGAATTCCTCTCGCTCGTGGTCTGTGGATCACACTGGCTGAACTGAGAAGAACAGCTGCAACCGATGACTTGATTGACAGCAATTTAACAATTCCGGTACTCGGTAAACATACAAGCACCGCGAGCGAAATGATAAAATCTTAATCCTTTCATGACCTGATGATAAACTTTGATAAAAAAAAAAAAAGAATAATAAAATATATATATATAAGGCATGTGGTGCTTTAGTTACATCTTTTTTTTGTTTCTGCTTATCAAACTAAATCCAGTCCAATTAAATGGTTTTAATTAAAATGTTAAGCTTATTAACATTTAGATCCATCATAGTCGGAAAAGTACAAGTGTTACTAATTAACAGTGAGTGTTTTTACATGGACATGAGTATCCCGGTTATGAGGTTTATAATATATTATAAAAAAAAGGATTAGTTGTGTACGTGATGCTGAAACACAAACACGGTTTACTTTAAAAACCCAATCTTAAACAGGATATTTGTGTCCGTGTGAATACACTCAGTGAGTCATTTCTATTCAAGTGTCCCAGTAAGCCATGACAATTGAATTCATTGAAATGCATTGTGTTATTTACACCTCTGACATGTTAAAATATATTCATTGAATGAAAAGAAAGCGTATCGAGAAACCCCACATTTGAAAGTTTGAATTGTCAGTGCGAAGTCCTGCGGCCAAGCCACAGCGATTGAGATGTGCACCTTTGACCTGCAGGTCTGACCCCAGGCCTTGGTTGCTGTTGGTGTAGCGGTCGTCTCTCTGGTGGGTGTGGCTGCATTGTTGCTGGAACGATGGATATCCGCCTCGTGCATGTAGAGGTGGTGAGTAGTTCCTTTCCTAACATCTGTTAACAAATAAAAAACAAAAGCACTTGTTCAGGTGATCGTCGGTAAAGCAGGAGGTGCTGAATTGTTCTATTGAGGACTTTTTTTTCCCCCAACCAAACGCCATCTGTTCTAAAAAAAAAACAACACTTTGATTATCTATAAAACTTCAAATCATCAGCAGACAAGGTACAACTCAGTAAACCTGCTTCTTGGAACAGGCCTCTGGTGCTTTCAGAGATCTTATCAGAAATGAGTGAGATCCCAGAAGACCAGATGTCCTTCTCAAAAAACATGATTATTGAACACGTGTGGACGACTTTATAGAGTAAAACTAAACAACCCCTACCCCCTAACATCTGGTACTGTAGTGATCCTGAAGCAGGTCCCTGATGTAGAGGGAAACAGTGGGCACCACTTGTAAGAATGATTGCAAACGGGAATTTGGTAACACTTAATGCATAATGAACTTAATGAATTAGTTGTAGTCGAAGATTTCTTGAGCCAATTAGTCATTTTTAATGCTTTTTTCATGCTAAATGACATATTTTCAAGAAACTTATGAGCACATATCTGGTGAACACACAATTTAAAGTGATGTTTTTTGTGATTCTTTGTGGAGAAACTCAGTTTGACAGATCTGTCGATCAAAATCAATTAATCAATTAGTCGACAAAGTCGTATTAATGTTAGTCGACTAGGAGTGTCTGTGGTCGAAGACAGCCCGTTAATAAACATAATTATAATGTGTTATAATCTCCCTCTAGAACTTTTATAGTATAGTTACCAGCACTCATACATATTCATAATACTTTAATAATCATAACTCATTATAAAGTATTTCATAATGACTTCTAAGGTCTATGATAATACTTCAGAATTGCAGGTCACTGACCTTTTTTGTTTTTGGCAAGGATCAGTGATTTGTAATTCCCATTGTTGTAATACATTATCATCTTTTTATAATACATTATCATCTTTTTATAATGCATTATAGTGTGATTATGAAATACTCAGTGGTTATTGTTTGCTTAAAGTAAAGCGAAGAAAATGTCATTAAACTCATGCGAGAACAACACAAAACATTTTTACTTTATTTAATGACAGCAATGACTATTTTTAGTAACTTATACTCAGATTATGATGCATGATAACAGTGATGCATTATGAAAACATTAAAATGTATTACAACCATGGAAATTCTACCACCAGCAATTGTAAAGTATCATAACATTTGACCTTATAAGTCATTATAAAATGCCTTGTATTGATTATTATTTTAAAGCACTATGGATAATTAAGAGTGCTTATAACTTATACTGTGCTATAAGCAGATTATGATGCATTATAAGTATGTTCATAATACATTTGTAGACATAGAGAGTGTTACCGGGAGCTTTTATAGCAAACGGTTCCTTCCTGTTTTGCTTACGGTGACGCAAAAACACAAGAACAATAAAACAAAATGGAACATCATCAGATGTTCCCAGTGGACTGTAGTCCTTAGATACCACTCAATGCCAGTGGCAAACATTAACAGATGAAGCACAATGGATCTCATGAGCCAAAGACGGGTTCTTTTGTTTGACTTTGGTGCAACTTGTAACAAAACAGCTGAGAGATATTTAAATAGATGACTTTGCTTTCGTTTGTGCTCATGGAATGACAACACAGCAGGCGTTTATGTTGCTTTTGCGGCGATATTTGAGTTTGAGTTGAGCAGACGGGAGCGCATGCTGTGCTGTTTGCTGTTGGGAATTTGAACTGTATCGTTTTTACATTGATCAAGTCAGTGTGAGAAAAACAACATTGGTTTTCGGTTTGGGGCCTCCAGAGGGGCGAGTGGATTGACGTTGCCTGTTTAGGATCCATCAGTTGTGAACATGTATACTGTTTTATTGTTTGAATCTGTTTTTTGATCCATTTTTCTACTTTTCACAATGTGGCGCCCCTACAGCTGCACAGCTAGCACCTCACATGCCAAGATATGCTGCAGCGAGTTTACCTCTGTTGCACCGTGCCTTTTGCTGAGTAACAGTGAACGTTAACATTACTTTCATTTGGTAAGAAAAACTCCACAGAGCACTTTGAAACTCACCCAGCCTGAACTTCACTGTTTATTGGGACCTGCTTAATTGGTCTACAGGGATGTTTTACTCATATTCAACATATTAAAGAAAAAGAGAAAATGATACAGTAGATTAGGATTGTATAGCATCAAGACATTGTCATAGATTGTGTTTTAAAGGCATACAAAACACAAAATGAGTCCTGACTTGCTCACATTTGCTTTGTACAGAGAATTAAGACGTTATTCAAAAAGTCTGATATGGATACGTCCAAAGTTCAAAGAGATATTCAGAGTTATTGCAGTCAGAAGCCTGAATGCTCCTGGAATCCTTTTGAAAAATCCACAGGGGGGTGGGAGGGGGGGAGGGGGGGAGGGGGGGGGTAGGAACCACGAGAGGCCACATTTGAAGGGTTTTTATAAAAGAGCTGTGACGGCTCAGCTGGCTGCGATGCACACAAAGTACCTACGAGGATGCAGTTCAAAGTGTACAGTCTTGTTGCATGGTGCCTTCTTCTAGCCTCTATCAAAAATGAGCAATACTAATATTAAATTCCAAGCGACCAATACGTCATTCTTTCTGGAAATCAGACAAATACACAAAGTAAAAGAGAGTTATGAAAAGATAACCTATTATTCAGTTTATAACCTGAATCCAAAGGACAGGCTGGTGACATTTCAAAGTGCTTAAAAAGCTTTTTTTTTTCATATTTCTCTTGAGTTAATATAAAACTTTTTTTTCCATAGATATCACAGCTGTGGCACAATATGCTACTCTTCACATGCTGATATGATGTCACCGCTGTAGATGATAACTTTATCGAATAGGATACAGGCTGCTGCCGTTGGTTCACGATTTGGGTGATAACTTCTTGAAGTGTTTGGCCTACAGATAAAAACAACGGAGTGAATTATGTTGCCCCGTTATTTTATTAATAGGAACACATAAAAGCATTTCATTTTATGTAGACAAATAAAACTAAAATCTGCCGCAGTGATGTAGGTCTAAATCTTTATTCATCGGTAGGTTTATGTAAAGCTTCATGAGGCAGTAATGATGTCATACAACATACAAGTTTAGGTTTGAAAATCGTCGGCAGGATATGGGCTTAAACAATCTTGAACTTCCACTTTTCGATAACAGGTGGCGTAGAATATCCTGTTGAGACATCCGAAGTAACGTCCCAGCAGTGCACAACGAGAGCTCTGAGCTGTTTATTGAAGCCGTGGAACAGCTGAGAGCAGCAGGAAAAAGAAAAAAAAAAAACGCTTTCATTTCCTTGACCATCTGCTAAGTCACAACTTTTATGAAAAGCAGGCAGCTGTCCAGAAACAACTGCAGGGAAATATGTAACTCCAACTCAAAATACCTGTGTTTGCCCCACAACTGCAGCAGTTTGATGTGAGGAGAGCTGCATGACATGGATGCTGTTGACTCCAGATTTTAGTTAATATCGTTACAAAATATTAGTAGATGCCACAAATAGCTGGGCTAAGAAAAGATAAGCTAAAATTTGATTATACTTGAGAAAACAATAATGAAGACATCTTAAAAATGACTGACCTCGGGTGACTGTCCACTGTGTATCCAATGGCTTTAAACCCTACATGAAATATTAGAATGAACTCACATAGGAATAGAAAGCCATAAGACACAGTTGTGGTTTGATTTGGATGAGAATAATACAAAATCAGTGACTGATGGAGTTTGAGAAAAAAGAGGAGAAGAAAGCAGGGCCAGACTGCAGAAAGCGTTCAGGATTTAAAACTCACATTCCCATGAATAATTAACCAAAGAAACTATAAGTATTCATCTGAAGGCCCCGGGGGAGTAAAATGAAACTGTCTTGTTAGTCTTTAGACTGAAGGAATTGTATTTTTCAGAGCACAGACTCAAATAAATTGACCCCCCCCCCCTTGTCCGATGCTTGAACGTTACAGCGATACCCTGCGAGCTGTATTCAAATCCTCCGGGGGGGGGGGCGGGGTGTTCTACAGAATAATCTTTGATTAAAAATGCCGTTTTAAACTGGGAGTCTGCAGGGAAAAGGTGCAATGGTGATCAAAAGAATTCTGTCTCTGAATTCAAAACAGATTTCGTGAAAAGTATTCTGTAGCGATCCTGTCTGCACAGAGGAGATCGTCGCCTCAGCGTTTTTGATTCCGGGGCGCAGGAAGGCCGGCGGTTTTTAATCGCAGATATAATGTTCAACATTTCCATGCAGTATAACTCTTTAATCAAAGAGTCAAGCATAATTAATGCACAGAAAAAAAACTAATATGCTTAATTGATTTCATCGATACTCCCACAACTCATTAAACTGAAAGACGTTTTTTAATCGTGTCTTTCCTGTGTTGGACTGAAACAAACAAGCGGACTGTTTACCGCTATTTTAAACTGTTGGAAGTGCTTTGGGCCATTTTCAACCCCTCTGTGAGTACAGACCTCAGCACTCGAGCAGTGCAGGCCAAATCTGCACACACACACACACACACACACACACACACACACACACACACACACACACACACACACACACACACAGACGTCTGCTCCGAAAACAGTAGCCTTTATGAAAACATGAAGAACTCTTGCGGACAGAGAGGAACCGGGCTCCTATAGAGGACAGAGGAGGCATTTGTTGACATTGTATCAAGTGCAACGCTGAGATATTTGAGGCACAGAGGGGCCAGGTATTTGTCAGTCAGTGTTTCTTGTGCTTTTGCTGTCTCCAACTCAAACAACAAAAGCCCCATTGAGACAGCCGCTTTTTTTTTTTTTTTCTTTCTTTCTCTGAACAAGCACACAAAGCTTCCTGTACTAGGCTGCAACTGTCCAGTACTGAGAAGCACTTCTTTTTATGCACCTGTTTCAAGTTGCTCTTGCTCACAGCAAGATTGGGGGGAAAAAAAACCTCTTTGTTAGAAAGTTCCCCTTCTTTTCTCACTTAGCTTCGCTGCATTTAAGCTTTTTTTATGGAATCCCGTAGTTCCAAGATGTCCGAACTTTCTCTTGCTGGCTTCAAACTTTTTACTAAAGAGATTCAGGAACACAATAAAGCAATTTTAAGTTTGTCAGCCTATCCAAACATCCAGTGGTTAACACACTCAGATTGATATCTCATTGGCCTCTCATATGCTGGATATTCACATAACCTCTGACAGAGAACATTATGAGGGGAAGCGTTCACTCGATTAGCCTTTTTCCAGGTTTTTAGGAAAAAAGACCACTGCCACTGAGCTCCAGGGAGAACTGTTCTCATGCATGTCTCAGCATAAATTAGTAAAGCCCCTGTGTCAGACTCTGTCCAGACAAGAAGGTGAAGCTCAGCCACAGGGAGGATTAGCTTTTATCCCTAAACATGGTCCCTCTCTCTGCTAGGAGCCAATTCAGGGAGTAATCAGTATCCAGATGTTTTTATTGGCTTTAGATAATGTAGTTTGTTACATTCCTCTGTTGAGTGTGAGGAGTGTGGATATCTTCTCTAAGACATTGTAAATGCAAAGCTACAACAACACAGCAAGTGACTAACATTCCACGATTTGACATTCAGACATTGATCTTGAAAGTGTTGCACCTGATGTCTCATCCTATGCAGTATACTCGCTTTTCACACATTACAAACACACCTTCCACTGGCAGACAAGACAACCAACACACATCTAAACACTGCATACAACACAGGAAAGCCTCAGAGTATCACTGTCATCCTTGGATGAAAACAAAATATATATATATATATATATATATATATATATATATTTTTGCCACTTTCCACTTCTGAGAGTAACGGCGACGTGCATTTAGTGCTGCTCGTATTCGTATGCTATAAATCCGAGTCTTACCTCCTTCTGCCTCTCCTGCGTCCCTCGCTGGAACGAGTATGGCATCCCCTCAGCCTAGTACTGTATGGTGAGACAATGGGTAGCGGGGGGGAGGAGGAGGAGGAGTTACTGTGTGAGCAGGAGCGAGAGTGGGGGGAGACAGGGGGAGTAAAAGCAGAATGAAAACTGAGAGAGAAAGAAAGAGAGAGAGAGAGAGAGAGAGAGAGTGAGAGAGAGTGAGGGAGAGGGAAAAGGAGACTCGCTGACAATACTCTCAAACCACGAATCTGACGAAACGCTGCATGAATGGCAATTCTTGAACCCCCCCCCCATCCCTTCCGCCCCCCTCCACACCCCCTCAGATGCAATGTCAGAGAAAACAGTATCCAGAAATCCCTCTTCACGTGGGAAATGTAAGGAAAAACTAAAGACTGTGAGAGAATGGGTCCTGGATTTAAACAAGTCCCTTTCTTTGGCTTTTCGCTGAATGAGTTCTTAAGATTCCAAGTTGGCAGAGTGCCCGTGGGTCCTGGATGGAAAAGGATAAAAGAGGGGCTGAGGTAGGGGGGGGGGGGCTCCCTATTGTGTTTGTTCCCTTTCCTTTCAGTCCTGGCACTCTAGTTGATCTTTGCAGCCAGTTGCTGAATATTCCGGTCACTTATCCCTCAGTTGTGTACAGAAGCTGCATTATTATTATTCTTTTTTTTTTTTGTGGACATTTTCATCTGGATTGATGCACATGTTTTCTCCCAACGATGACACAGAGTTTCCTTTTTTTGCCACCCTGCACATACAGTACTGACGGTTTGGGTGGGTGGGTTTAAAACAAGAGCGCCAGAATGATTACCAAATGAGGGGGCTGCCTTCAAGTCAACCCTGATCTAAAGACCCATGGTGTCTTTGCAGTCTCTTGGTCTTTGTTTGGGCTGCTTCCTCAACAGTCCGCTAGCGGAGGCAGAATGCTGTTTTGCCTGGTGAATCTGGGATGAAGACAGCAGGTGTTGTTGCCCCTCTTCTGAGTCACATTCACCCACAGCTATCTCCCCCTCGAATCCATTTCCTCTGCTAATACACCCGCCTCACCCCTGTCTACGCAAAGGAGGGGAGGGGAGGGGAGGGGGGGAGAGAGAGAGAGAAGCACAACAAACGAAGAAAAAAAAAAAAAAAAGCTACAGTTTGTTGAAGGTTTTAAGGAGTGACGTGTTAATCGCATCGCCCCTGACCAGAATGGCTGATGAGCAGAGTGACACGGAGCGGAGGCGGTGGTGTAAGAGGGTGTAAAAGGATTAATGCGACCGCATCTCTTGCCAGTCGCCGCTGTGCTTCTTGTGCTGCACCAGCGGCGCAAGAGAAGCCCTGTTTTCACTCACAGTCTACCCTCCTCTTCCTCTTCCTCTTCCTCCCTCCCTCTCCCCACAAAACCCTTCCTTACCCTCTCTCTCTATCTCTGTCTTGCTCTCTCTCTCTCTCTCTCTCTCTCTCTCTCTCTCTTTCTCTTTCTCTCTATCTCTGTCTTGCTCTCTCTCTCTCTCTCTCTCTCTCTCTCTCTCTCTCTTTCTCTTTCTCTCTATCTCTGTCTTGCTCTCTCTCTCTCTCTCTCTCTCTCTCAAATAGACACACAGGCTGGGTTCATTACTATTCACCAGGTTTCACTCGGACACGCATCATTGCTCCGCTCTCTGTGTCGGGGGGGGGGGGGGGGGGGGGGTACAGGGGAGAAGAAGCAAGGGGACGTCTCATGATAGAAAAGAATAAATCACCATTGTTGTTTTTCTGTGTCCAGGATGTGTGTGTGTGTGTGTGTGTACAAACATATTACCAGACAGCTGCATGCGTGAGTTGTTGCACCGACAGAAAGATCCTCAGGGCAACAAAGCTAGTTCAGTCCTCAATACAGAAAATCTGTTTTTTTTCCTCCGCGGGGTTTTGAATGCATCACTTGCCTCTCATTAAACCCACTGAGGTCGTACACTCTATCGCGGCTCAAGTTATTATCTGTGCTGATATACCGACGGAGCATTTCATCCATGTAAATGGGCACGACGGTTGATTTCTATTCCTGTGTCGGCTGAGCCTTCTGCGCTCTAGAGCTCAGTCGCATCCATTTCAGGAGAACCGTTCTTCAAACTAATCCCTGTTTTTTAAGGCTACTTCTGATTTTACTGTTTAGTCAGCTGTTCACGATAGATTACAATGATTCCTAGAATTAGAGCTAAATCATGAGGGAGGAGAAAATCTGCTGCGGCGGCAACCTCCACATGAAATCATACCGATTTTTGATTGTCTCTCTGTTGTTGGCCTCGAGCTGCTGTTCGGGTTTGTGAAGATGAGAAATATATTGGAAAAAAATGAGCTTTTTTCGACTTTCAATAAGTCTGCAACCTTTCGTCTTTGGTTTGTGTCATTTGATGTTTTAGGGTACAAGAGACTCTGTAGTGGAGTTTGTTACAGCTTTCTCCATTTCAAGGTTTCAAACGACAAATGAATGATGTCTGTCATTCATTTGTTGTTTTTTAACAGTTTCAATAGTCACTTAATCCTTTGAGTCATTTTTAAAGACAAAATTACAAAGATAGACTATATTTGAACGGTTTTCTTCCTCTTTTATGACGTTAAACTGAATATCTTTAGTTTCCATTGTTTGCCAAATATTCTCCAAGTTAATTGATAATAAAAAATCATCGTCAGTTGCAGCCCTGCTGTAAACCGTGTGAGCTGGACTTGAGTGGCACTTGATGACCCCAGGGTGACCCTTAAATCCCACTCAGAGGATTTAATGTCAGCTTTGCTGCATAACACCTGCAGAGCCTTTAGAAGTGATGTACTGTAGAATTATATCAATTACACAAATTTCTTTTTGTCTTTGTAGAGGTTTAAGATGATGTCAGGCGGTCACAAAGTGTAGCTACAGAAACAGAAAAAGCAATTTGCCTCTGATAAACATTTCACTATAAGACCAGCAGCATGGAGTATAATGAGCCAGTATAACAGTGATCAATAGTCTGCTCCTTTCACACAGAGTGTAGAGTAGGGATTTGCTGACAGAAGCCATTATTTTTCTGGAGGGCTCCAGATGCGATCGGCTGCCGCTCTTTTTCGGGAATTCTGGGTGGGAATTTCTGATCGAAGCCTTTGGATAAGAGTCAACGCTCCTCTGAACTTAAACTACCGTTCACATAATATTACAGCCACCGTTGGAGTACAAGGCTCTGCACTCAGTCCAATACAGTACAAAACTCAAATGACGTTCTGAAAGAGAGACCTAATTCATGATAACTCTGGAGTTTTATCAAAAGATCTCCTCTTTCTGCTGCTTGTCCAAACCCTGTCGTCGTGTTGATGTACTAATGTGCAACAGCAAATGTGATTTGTTAGAAAATATGATGCCTTTTTTATCAACATTATTAGAGAAATTGGATCCCCTTCTAATGCGCTTTCACTGTTAATGACGGGAGACTAAATGCCCAATCCTCGTTCTGTGCAACAAAATAAATGCATTTCAAAGTGTAGCTGAAACTAATGTGACGCGTCAGCAGTCTGAGTTTGGGTGGTTATCATTCAAAGTCACAATCACTTTTCGTAAAAAAAAAATTAAAAAAAAGTCAATAAGATGAATGATCACACCGAGAAAAACTGATGAATAAGATCCCTTCATCGTCACTGTTTTAGCATCGTTCTACTTTTAAAAAGCAAAGAGTCAGCCTCTAGCTGCTCCCTTATCAGTTTCATAGAAACGACTTCACTTCATTTTCTTTGTCGTCCTCGGAAATAATTTGATGACTTTTTAATTAAGCTGCCCGTGGACCGACCCTCACCAGTGCTTTGTGCTCTAACTGCTCCAGCTAGCAGCTAGTTCGACAGCCCCCGAGCCTCGAGGAAGAGAAGTGTTTTGCCCCAGCAGCCGTGTCCGTTTGCATACCACATATCCGTGGCTCTATTTTGGGCCTGGGGAGATGTGCAGGGGGGGGGGGGGGGGGGGGGGGGGGGGGGGGGGGGTGCACTGCAGGGCATTTTCCATCCAGGGGACTGACTGGAGGAATACAGATATGTGACAGGTACATGTCTTACTGCCCTAAGAGGAGCCCCTATCATGTCAACTATAGCTAATCCCCTCACTTGTGTCATTGCATACACTGACTAAATCACATATGCCTGTCTGACTAGTAACAATGAACAAACACACTGTGACTTCCTCCTTCTCAAAGACCTTCAAATGTTTATTTTGCTCTCTCACCTGTTATTAAATATACACATCCACAGGCGTATGAAGAAATATAGCGGGCTTTGGAGGTATTAGCATGTAATCCATGGCATTTATTATTCTTTTATATTGTATGGCAGCATGTGCTTTTTCTCTGCAGGCTCACTGGACCCCTTAAGAAACACAGTGTTGTGGCTTTCCTTGGCTTTGCACAGACTTACTCACTGGCACATATTCAGTCCATCCTTGGTCTGCTCCCCTCCTACCTTTCTGGGTATACCTCCCCTAAAAGTAGTTATTGTTGTTTTTGATCAAATGGCACCATCTTACCGTAAGGCTGGCAGTGAAACAGGCCTCCATGCTGTCTGGAACCGGTTGCAGACAGACCTGCAGCTACACATGTTGATCCCAGTTAGAACATTTAAATACTTTGCGAAGGGTTTGGAGGCTAATTCAATAAGAGTTTGTAATTGCTTCCACAGCTATTTCTGTTTTCCTCCTGTCTGTGTTCCCGGGCATGTGACTGCGTATTAACTAGTACATCAGGGGTTGACCATGGCTAAGTGGAGAGCAGGGCCGCCTTTCAATCAGAGGGTCGGCAGTTCGATCCCCGGCTCCTGCTCTACTAGTCTCGTGTCAATGTGTCCTTGAGCAAGACACTTAACCCCAAAAAAAATGTCTCCCGTAGCTGCGTCTACGGTGTGTAGATAGATACTGAATTGTAAGTCGCTTTGGATAAAAGCGTCTGATAAATGACTGTAATGTCTGTGTACATCTCGCTGGAAACACTTTGGCCAGGGCTCTCTTGAACTCTCTTTTAATCAAAATGAGAGGTTACCTGGTAAAATAAAGATTTGATACAAAAAAAAGAAGTGTATGCTGGGGAAAGAGCAGAGAGAAACATCAGATTATGATTCCTTTCACATTGTCCTGGAACTGTCTCAGGCCTCCCATCGAGAGTTGGCTAAATGTCAGCCTGTGGAGATGAGACAGAGAGGTGCAAGGCAATGTCGTTCATGTCCGCTTTAAAGCCCGTCAGTGATGTCTTATCTTCTCGTGTGGCTGCCATCAGCAGACCATGTGTACTGTGCTCGGTGTGTTTAAGAGATAGAGAGAGCAACAATCTCGTTCCATAGAGGCAAACCTGATTTATTTCGCCTTAAATTGTGGATGAATGCAACACTTTTACACCATCTAGTGTCGAGACTGTGTGTAGGAAATGCTCTCCTAAAAAAAAAAATGCGTTGCGTTACTTTGTTATTTCACGTCGGTGTTTGATACGCACACACTGTGCGTACTGATGTGTGTGCAGAGTTTGACACTAGGAGGCTGTTTTACCATTCATCTGCTGAAGGGGGGGGGAAACACTTCTCTGAGTACTAGTGATGAAATGTGCACAGCTGAAGCCTCTGGTGCAGACACACTTTTCAGTGAAATGGGAAACATCTTGCGTCCCGCAGTTCAACTTTCAAGATTAACAATATTTATTTTTTGCGGCGCAGCGCAAATTTATCATTCCAAGCATAGTGTTTGTCTGGAGGGGTGTGTAAAAGTGTTCAACAAAAATACAATAAATAAATCAAGTGGATATACATTTACTTTTATAAAATGTAGAGCAGCTTATATTTATTCACCCACTCACTTCCTCAACTACACCGATTTTCGAGAATTTTGTGTTCTTTAATTTTTCGCCAACACCATACAGTTCCTGTTCTTAATCTAACCTGTGTAAATGATATGTTAATTCAACAACAGATGTCCTACTTCAGTAGATTTTTAACACCCCCTTCGTTAGTTGACAATTACCTGGAGAAGTCATCTTGTGTTGCTGTATCTCCAGAAGAGGAAGCGGATGTTAATGAATGCCTTTTGTATAAACACACATATTCCTCAGGTTTTAGTACCTGACCAGCATCTCCACCGTTCAGGGCATGTTGGCAAATCAGTTACACAGCTGAGCTTGGTAGGCTGTGGGACCCTGGCATGTGCTCCACTGTGTAGACAGATACACTCACAGGAAACTGTGTCACAAGTAACTTAAATAAGACAGAGAATCGGTAGAGACAAATTAACTTACAAAGTAGCAAGAAAGCAACATTTATTCAACATAATGGATTACTGAGAGCAAAGAATTGATCAAGTAAATCAAACACATACAGATGTGTGTCATCATCATGCAAATGTATATTACATATAACTCAGGGAGCTGTTAATGCTGTCACAAAATGTTTAAAGATGCCTACATTTGCAGTTTTAATAATTAGACTGTATCGTGATTTCTTTAGTTTCCCTCGTTTCAACTTTGCCGGAAGCCCATGTTTGGCCGTAACCAGTGGAGCTCTGCTTCTCCCATGCAATCATTAAAGGGATTAGGTATTAAGCCCTTTCTTTTATTCATCCCACCGAGGACCAAGTAATACAACGCATATAAAACACACGTTCTTTTGTCAAACACGGAACAATTAAGCGCAAGAATTCCAAATATCTAAATCGTGCGATGGCCTTGAGATGCACAGTATCTGCCAGGTCCTTCGCAGGTTGACGTCCGTCCTCAAATGGGGTCAAGCTAAACATTGTAGTGTCATATTGCACATATTGTCCATACTGAGTGGCCTTCCTGAACTTTAGACGGACCCACACACACACACACACACACACACACACACACACACACACATACATGCTAGCAAGAAAAGAAATTCGAGAACAAGAAGAAGATGCACGATTAAATTTGATAACTATTATTATTAATACCTCACACCTGTATTCACTTCAGTTCAAACGTCAATACATCACCAAATGCCGTACATAAAGACAGTGTGCCAACATCACTATGACAATGCTAACACGCTGATGTTTAGCATGTATGCTACATGTACGTTAGCATGCTAACGTTGGCTAATTAGCACTGAACGAACTATCGCTGAGGCTGATGGGAATGCCTTTGTATTTTGGGTGTTTGGGCGAACTAAAGTATTTGATTGCGGCGTTAGATAAAAAGTCTGGGAATTACTAAATTCAGATTCATTCATCCTCTGGGTACCATGAATATCTGTACCACATGTCATGGTAATCCATCCCATAGTTGTTAGTCAGCCTGGATCAAAGTATTGCATTGAGCCACGTCGCCACAGTGGCTGTAAAGAGAGCATAAATAATTAGAAACGTTGTGGGTACATTAAATATACTGGATATTGGGTATATTCAGTGGCATATTGAACAAAGGTCTATGAAAATAATTAAAACATCGACAAGATTGCTTGAGAAGAAAGAGCTGTGTGTGTGTGTGTGTGTGTGTGTGTGTGTGTGTGTGTGAGTGTGGATGGTTTAGATTTCATCACGATAAATAATTAAATGACATCTCAGTCACAGATGAACACGTTATGTAATATTTAGCGTCCAAGCTCCTTTCGCAATACCGCGAGATAGTGAAGGTAGAAAAGAAAAGACGACCCGTGTGTCACTGCTTCCTGGATGATACATGTTCCAGTGATATGGTTGGAAGTGCCCTGACATTCAAATGCCCATTTTCTGCTAGCATTTCAACACAGACTCTTTTTCATCACTAATCATTGACATAATTCAAATAGTCGTATTATTGTTGGAAGAATCTCCACTTCACCCATTAACTAAAAAGGACATCCTTTTCAGTTAAGCAATCCAAAGAGGAAGGCGCTAAAAGCTTTAAAAGGGATCCAACTCGTCCACACATCATCACATGTTCAGAGTGTAATACTTTTGTCTGTTTCACTGAGCTACGTCTATCTCCGCTGTGGTCAAGATGTTTGTGGATGAGCGGATCGTGACTCTATTCAAAAGGAATGCCCATCACACTCTGACCTATTGGAGTGTTTTCTTCAGCTTTGGACTCTGCATCGCTTTCCTCGGACCCACAATTTTGGACTTGCAATGTCAAACGAACTCCACACTTAGCCAGATTACCTGGGTCTTCTTCGCCCAGCAGTTCTGCTTGTTGATTGGCAGCTCTCTTGGTGGTGTTTTCAAGAGGACGTAAGTGTCCCTCCGCCAGACTCTGCTTTGCAGCACGAATAATCTGGAAACAATTCACTGCCATTATAACCTCGATGTCTCTTTTCTTCTTTAAAGGTTGTTCAGCGCTCTAGCTGCCTTATTTGTCTCTGCTCTCACCATCTCTGTAATATTTGCCATCATCCCTCTGTGCAATAATGTTCTCCTGCTCGCCATCGCCATGGCCGTGTCTGGGTTTGCCATGGGCATCATTGACACCATCGCAAACATCCAACTGGTGACCATCTACCAGAGGGATTCGGCTGTTTTCTTACAGGTGAAAAAAGTAGTAGTACCTGTACCTCACCTGTAGGAATCTGACATGATAGCGTTTGCATTTGGTGAATAATTAAGAGATTTAAAGATTCAATTGTATCGTAAAAAAACACAGTAAGTCACATTTCTGTCTTTTGTCTTCGACATTTCCGCAGGCTCTTCATTTCTTCATTGGGTTCGGAGCCCTGGTGAGCCCGCTGATTGCAGATCCTTTCCTCTCCGAGACGGGCTGTGGGAATCACACAGGGAATGAGACTGAGATCATGCATCATTTCAGGAACATGCTGAGAAACAGTCCGATTGCAGAGCACAACATAACTCAGAGCTCCCTGCCCCACGAGGGAGGGGAAGAGGAGTCAAATGTGCACTACGCTTTCTGGATCATGGCGCTGATCAATGTGAGACGTTGGACAGATTTACAGTAGTAGATGTTTTTATTTAATGGTTGAAAATTATTAAAGCAAACAAATATTCATTGTGCGCCCTCAGCTGCCCGTGCCCCTTGCAGTCCTGTTCCTGATGTATCGGGAGCAACTCCTCCCATGTTGCCCCGGCACGCCTCGTCTTCTGGACAAAGATGAACTAGCGATGGAGAACCAGCAGGGGGCCGAGGGCTCGGAAGTGGAGCAGAAGGAACATGCAGCTGGAGGTAAAGACGTGGAAGAAGTGCTTTATATACAGGACTCGTATTTTAGGATGAGTCACACATTTTTTTTAGCAGATTTTCAGGCAGCTCAGAATCACAATAAATGCCATTTTGTGTGCTACAATCTGTTCCTTGTGACCCTGGCGCTCCGTTACAGGTCACGGGGATATCTTTAGCTGCTGTCAGAATGATAACCTGCGCGGGCTGCCAGTATCCTTCTTTATGATTCATATCCTCGGTGGGATGGTGCTCTTCATGACCGATGGCATTGTGGTGAGTGAGGGGGTGCCGATAAGTAACGCGACGTGCATTCCACTTACTGAGTTCAACATAAAGTGTTACGAAGGCGTACGAAATCCACATAAAACTCAGAGAGCAGAGCAGATGACCGAATCTGCCCTTTTTCTTTGCAGGGTGCGTATGCCGGCTTTGTCTACACGTACGGCGTGTCACCGCCTATGTCGTTGCCGCACAAGACAGCTGGGTACCTGGCCAGTATCTTTTGGGCAGCGATCACTGCCGGCCGTCTTTTGTCCATTCCGCTTTCGTACCGTTTCCAGCCTGTGAGACTGCTCATGTTCAACCTGGTGAGGCCTAGAAAACATTCAGGGTTGCCGGTGTAGATGCACAAAGAAACTTAAAGGTCAAACACCTGACTGATGATTCTCGCTCTTCCTTTTTAGGCAGGTGCCATTGTTACTGTCTTGATGCTGCTTATTTTCTACACCAGCAGCACCTTTCTTTTTGCCGGGACCTGTTTATGTGGGCTTTTCCTCAGTAGCATATTCCCCTGTATGCTCGCCTATACTGAAGACATCCTTGATTATCAGGGTACAGTGATGTGTTTACAGCGCAATAATTACAACACAAAAAAAGAAATGGAGTCAAAGCAAGGAGAGGAAATAAACCGTGCATTCCTGTTTTTTTTTGGGGGGGTTTTTTGCAGGATGTGCAACGTCAGTGCTGGTGACAAGTGCAGGGATGGGAGAGATGGTGATGCAGGTTCTGGTTGGCTCTGTAAGTCTGATGAGTATCTCCATTATTGTAGATAAATAGTGTGTGCAGAAGTTGAGAAATAGCTTTATAATTGCAAAAACAAGGCGAGCAGAGATTTTGGGGGTTTTGTGTTGAGCAGCTTCTTGTCTCTGTCTCATCCCCAGATTATCCAGACTGAAGGCAGCTACAGCTTCCTGCTGTGCGGAATGATAATCGCCTGCTTCGGTTTTATCCTCTTCATTGGTCTCCTGCTGTTCCATCGAATGCACAGAAATTACCTCACAGGTGCGGTATCAGCCAGCGCCCTCACACACTGCTGTCTCTGGTTTGTTTTTCATTCATTTCACACTCATCATCCCCCCCCCCCCCGACTCACGCTCCCTCTGCATGCCAACAGGAACGACAAAAAAGTCAGCCATGGTGGATGAAGCGGCGGCAGAGCAGAATGGATCTGCCCAAACAGAGCAGAGAGCTGCGGCCGAGAGCAGCTGAGTGGAGGGAAGCAGCTGTGTTCTGTCCTTTAGTGGCTACTGTAGGAGATGAAGTAGTACAACAATTTATCTTCAAAGATGTTTTACCAAAAAAAAAAGTTATTGTTATTGTGCTGGAAATGACACATGTTTGCCAAGTACATGGTGTGCTCCTGTTAGAGGGTTATAGTTCAATCTCTTTGATTTGTTTTTGCTGTCAATCTACGGTTCATCAAATTGTGGATTGTTGTGTTTTATATTTCATCAGGGTTTGAAATCGTCAATACAAGGATTATGATTACCTGTAGCATACTTTATTTCAGTTTCAATTGTTTTCTGTTTGTCGTTTTAATTGTAATCTTTTGTTTTCATATTGTTTTGTGTGTTTTTGCATATCTTTTGGCACATGGATTACTACATAATATGTGTATTAAACAATTATGCTGATATGGTGAAACACAGTGTGGGTTTGATCGACGCAGAGACAGTTCTGACACATCGTGGATACATACAGTACAACACACAGGCAATGATTGAACTGTTTATTTTCTTTGCTTTCAGAATGAACTAGTCAAGAGGACAGCCTCAGGTGTTACACTGTTAAACATCCAATGCAGAGGGAAGGACTTTGTACTTAAAGAAATTGGCCTCTGAGAATGAAGAACAAATGTAAAAAAAAAAAAAGAAAAAAAAAAAAAGAGTCATCCAGCCTTTGAACAGTTAAGTCAATCTATAACTTCAGCTTTAGGCCCAGTTGCAACAAGAACAGGAGGTGTCAAAGACCAGACCGGCGGCGCAGTTCTCAAAGTAGGTCTTGCCCTGGCTGCAGTTGTAGAATTGGTTCTTGTTTGTTGGGTCGGGGTACATGCCACTGGTCTTTCCAGCGCAGAACCCGCTGTTCATGCCGCTGGTGCCCGAGTTCCCACCAGAGGAGCTACCGCCGCTGGAGCCTCCGCCGGAGCTGCCTCCGCCGGAGCTGCCTCCGGTCGTCCCGCTCACTCCTGCAATTGGAGGAAGGGGAGTGGCAGGAGGGCCGCAGGCTGAAGAACACGACAAATCAGTTATTTAATACAACACACATTTCTCACCGTTATACATTGATCACCGACGATAAAAGGTATTAATGTTCTCACATGCTTGTTCCAGATTAAGGGCCTTTTTGAGAACATTAATCAGTGGGTATTTTCCCTGGTTACAGAAAGTGCCCATGTAGTCGTCCATGTCAAGGGTCCACACCATGGCGCCTCCGAAGTTACTCTTCTTCACCCAGTCAGCCTACAGACAGCCAGAGGGCGTCAACAACAGAGCAGAACTTGTGATAACCGCAGCAGGACCCGACATGAACAGAGGATCAAAATGGTCGCATTTTAACACATTTTGCTCCTGTCACAGAGGGAAAACTTTCACATTTTATAATATTCAATCACAACAGTTTATGCAGATTGGGGGAACATTTTAAGCTCGGAGCTAATTAGCTGCAGCAAACAGATTGGCCTGTCAAACAGTAAAACAAGTATTCTGTGCAGCTCTGTTACCTTGATCTGGAAGCTCTTCATGTTGTCATAGCCCACCCACTGGTTTCCCTTATAGGCATATGGCACATCCTGGGCCTGGTTCCAAACCTGCGTAGCTCCATCTTTCAAAAAGCCGCAGATCTGTAATTTCACAAAGCAGCGCATTAACGACAGCCTAGAGTGTGAAAAACCAACCTGCTCTGTCATCAAGCATACAGAAGAATATTAACTAGCACTGAACCGCCATCAACATTCAAGCTTATTGCAATAATAAGAAAGCGCACCTCAAAGTAAGCAAGCTCTCCAGCCTCTTGTGTGTATTTTCCAGGAGTTCCAGCACCGGCAATGGAGGCTCCAACACCATGGTTAGCAGCGTTCCTAAGAGTGAACGAGGCGCCATATGTAGGGAAACCAACAATCAGCTTCTCAGCCGGGGCTCCCTGGCTCTTCCAGTAGTTCATGGCGTAGTCCTGGGACAAAGAAAAAGGGAAATATATATGTGTGGTTGCTCTGGATTTGGAAAAATGTATATTTCCAGATAAAGCTCGCAGACTGCGGGTGTATTTTTGATTTTAAACAAGCCCAGTTTTGGTGAATTTAGTTGTGAGGATGTTCAAGCACTCACCACGTTGAAATAGATGAAACCACCCTGGTCCTCTGGGCCTTTAAACAGGGGACTGCACTCGCCAGTCATGGGGTCCCAGGAGCCGTGGAAGTCATATGTCATGACGTTGATCATGTCCAGGGCCCTGGGTGCGGACAGAGGCGATATTAACATGGTTACATTGATGATTTAAATTTTTTTTAAAAAAGGTTGAGAATTAGAGTTGTTCCGTCCCACCGGGACTCATTAATGTTGCTGTGGATCGGGATTGGACACACGCCACAAATATTGCTTTGAGTGCTTACTGGCCAAGCTTGGGAATCTGATAAGCAGAATCAATGTTGCTCTTTCCAGCCGCCACAGCAGCAGACATCAGAAGACGGGCCTTGTTGCTCTGCTTGGCCTCACTCTCAAAGGCGGCTCTCATCTCCTGTTGAATGTCAACAGATATAAAATATTTAGTATTAACTGAACTCCACAATTCAGAATCCGGGATTTGTAAAATGGTCAGGTTGTCCGTTTTTTTGCTTTTATGTATATATGTTTTGTTTTTTTAAATCCTGGCCCAGAAACATTTGAGACAAGCTTGAGCAGGTATGGAATTATTCAAATTGACCTGAAACTGAGCAATTAACCGACCTCCAGGAAAACAGAGTAGTACTGCTTGTCCTGAGGGGCGCCTCCTCTGTTGGCTGGATACTCCCAGTCGATGTCAAGCCCGTCAAACTCATACTTCCTCAGGAATGAAATGACTGAGGTGATGAAAGTCTGACGGTTGGTAGCGCTCATGACCATTTGTGAAAATCTAAATGCGGGGACAGAAATAAATGTATTAAATCAGAAGATTTCCACCATTTACAGAGCCAATGTCTGTAGATCATCTCACCCTGTAGAGCCAAAGTTCCATCCGCCGACAGACAGGAGAGTCTTCAGGTTGCCGTTCCTGCCCAAGGAATCAGACATTTTACAATGCAACGACAACTAAACACACCTTTCTTTCCTAACTGTGCTTTACCAGAGTCACTCACTGGTTCTTCAGGGCGTTGAACTGACTGTAAAGCTCCACGTCGTTCCACTCATAGGTGGCCAGTTGGTTGTTCTTCATGGTGGCGAAGGCGTACAGAAGATGGGTACACAGGCACGGGTCGATGTCATTGGGCATGAATATGGTTGGTGGTGGTCTGTACTGTGCCCAGTTGGTGAAGTAGCATGACAGTATGAAGGATGAGCCTTTGGTTCAAAAGAAGTTTGTTATTAACGACCAAACATCTACGGTAACGCGATTTATGACACATGCACACTGTATCCCATTATTCATAGATGGCTTACCAAGCTGCGCGTGCAGCAGCAGGGCCAGAGCTGTAAGATTACAAGTCACATGTTATCTTTGAGTAAAAAAAAAAAAAAGACATTTTAGAATAGTGCTCTACAAATGGCTGCAATGTAGTGTTTATCCAAATCCTGGAACTAGCAATTACAAGGAGACCATGTGAACATAGCAGCAGCACTGACTTACCCGTCACATACAGTACTTTGCCCATGACTACCTTGTACAAGGAGGTCATCTGACAGGTGTACTCACTTTTATACACTGCCAGTTTGCTCAAACTCAATCAAATTGGGACATCTGCCAAAAAAAAAAGAAAAAAAAAAAAAGGCGTTTATTTACAAAAGATTGTTTCGGAGGAGATTGTCAAATGCGCTCACTTAAGGAGTAATATGTGATTACTTATCACACACTCTCCACAGGCCCACTTTCTCCTTGTGTGAAGGACTCATTTATCCAAACCAAGCATAATCCAACAACAACAACAACAAAAAAGCAAATACAATGCAGAAAAATAAAGGTTTCGGGCTCGTTTTAAAAGTCGCACAAACACCAAAAGAACATTGAAGAATTTGTCACGAATGTTTGGTTGGGATGTAGATAATTACATTTCACCAATTATGCCTGACTTGACATATTCTTAAGTCATATCAGAGAGAGAGAAAAACATGTCAATGTTTTTAGGGGATTATCTATGCGTGCACAGCTAAGCAAGAGGAAAGACAGATGTTTACTAATTTGACTACAGTGCTTGAATATATGATATCTTATGAAATATGCCTTTCATGTCACGCAGTACATTTACCGTCTCTGTTCAGCGGTGACATAAAGCATTAGAAGTCAACTCGCTTTAAAACAACAGGGCTAAATTGCCTTTGTAGAACTACTTAGACTGCAGAAACGTGATGATAAATATGTTTGACAACTCTAATCACGCTGAAGAGAGGATCGTGATATGTCATGAAGAGGGATTTGCGTTATAATCAAAAGCGTTCGCAGAGAAAATGGAGAACTTATCTAATCATTTCAATTCCATTACAACGCAGCCGTCTTTATCTTTAACGGGTTATGCAATATTTAAAAAAGATATGCCGGTGTCAGCGGGAAAACACCTTGGCTGAGCCGAAGCTTGGGGCCAGAAAGTAATGCCGTTTGCTTTTCCCAAAAACAAACATGGCGTGTCAAAAATAGAAATAAAAAGGCGTGGAACAAATGTTGCGGGGACTGAAAGTGGTTCGTTTACCGACTGATTTTCTCACTTAAAGTAAAAAAAACCAATCCAATCTACGTTTTTTTAAACCGAGGTCATTTCATCATCTTCGGAAAGTTTAGCGCTTAAGATATCCCCCCCCCCCCCCCCCCCCGAGGTGCAAATCAAAAGCTAATCTGTCACATATCATGAATGCACTTGAATTATACATCTGCTCAGCTGAAAAGAAAAAGAATGCTGTCACTGTGACCTCATTAAACAATTCACAAACTTAAAATGAGTTTAAGAATAAGCAGTAGAGGCTATTTGTTTCAGATAAAACTATCCTATGCATGCAGGGGTTTTTTTTTGAAGTAGGTTTAATAAGGGAAGTTGTCAAAAAGAGATTTGTGCCTGTGGGTGTCGTAACCTTCGTAGTTACTCCGCAGCAGCGCATGCGTCATAGTTCTGTTTTCCAATGCGGCTTGACCTTTAAGAACACATTAACGTCATTCCAGCTTTTCCAAAACTCAGAGAATCTTTTCATCTTCGTTGCTATACCTTTGTAAAAAATGTATTTATGTATGTGATGTAATATATAGACTAAATAAATTTCACAGACTGTAATAAAACGTTTTTGAAATATGCAGCATGAAGTTCAGTGTAATCTAGTTTGGAAAAGACGTGTCAGGCTACCTTAATGTGAACTGTGTTGAGTACACAGTGATAATACATCTAGTAATATTTGTTATACAAATATTCCCTTACAACTACTACATCTACGTGTATAAATATATCAAGTTGGACTGAAACCATTTAAAGTCTGTGTTGGTTATTCAGAATATAACATGAACTGTAGCATAACCTCAGAAAACAACAGAGTCAAACGCCGTGGATGTGATGTGCACGTGAAATATCAAAGCCTGTGGAAAGAAATCTGAAAGCACAATCTTTTATGATAATACATGGCATCAGTTACGTCATTATTAAGCCATTAAATATGTAGAAGTGGCCTAAAAATGGCAAAGAGAGACAGATGGACTGAGCGTGAAGCTCAGGAGCGATTTCTGTGTAGCAATAGGAAGACTGCTGTAACGGGAACATTCCTTTGATTTTCTTCATGTGTTCTTCATTCATCTTCTTTCTTCCTAAAATACACAAAAAGAAAAATAAAGAGGATGATAGTGTACTAAACATAAACACCTCCTCTAATGGTCTTTAGTGCCACCTGCTGTTTGAGTAAACAAACTGGCCTTTAAGTTAAAGTGTCCCACACAGATGGACAAGATGCACAAGAGAGTGATTTATGGGCACAACAATAACCATACAAACACAAGCCTACTCAAATAAACATCGCAGAAATCACATGAGCCACATCGTTGCACAACCTTGTGACACAGGAGACATAAGAGGAAGCCTGTTGCACACTTTGCTTCTGTTCTGCTTCCCATTGTTCTTTTACATTTTCACCATGAGGACCTCAGGGGTGTCTCTTGGCCTCTTCAACGGTAAGAGTAGCTTTTTTTAAAATTTGAAATACTGTCGCTGTGTAACGCTAGAGAAACTTGAAAAGACTGATGTGACCCTGTGTGTGTGTGTGTGTGTGTGTGTGTGTTTTTTTTTTTTTTTGCATTTCACAGCTCCAGTTCTCTGTCTCTTGTGGCTAACAAAGGACGCCGTGGACTCAGTCCAGCTGTCGGCTCCAGAGGTGGTGACGGGAGTCTACGGAGGATCTGTGACGGTCCCTTGTCAGTACGACCGTCAGTTCAGAGAGTACACAAAGTACTGGTGCAAAGGGCCGATATATGAGCTGTGTGAAATAGTGGTGAAAACGCCCAAGAGGCGACAAAAAGACAGAAGCTCCATCGCAGACGATAAGGAGGCAGGAGTCTTCACCGTCACTGTGACTTCTCTCAGAGCGAGTGATGACGACATGTACTGGTGTGTCATCGCCAGGTCTGGAAGAAACAACTTCAGGGGTGTCAAGCTCAGCGTCTCCAACACAGGTAACATCTTCAGAATGTGTTACTGACCCAGAAAGACAAAAACATTATAAACTAACTCTTTTAACTTGTAGGCGACGAAACTTGACTAAAAATCTAAAAGTTATTTTCCTTGAAATTGTGTTTTCTTTTGTTGTTGTTGCTAATGTCTGTCCTCAAATATTTGCCTCGTGTTCTTTTCATGTGTTGTGAAGTCAAAGACAATTTGGACTTCCACAATTTCGACAAAAAAATGTCTGTTGCAACTAACCAACAAAAAACGAAACCGCATTTTTTTCACTTCAAGGAAACACAAATATTAAATATTGCGCCCATGATATCTCTTTGCAGGGAGTAAAAACATTTGAAACAGTATTTAGATCATATTTTCCAATAAAAAACTGAAATTCTTATTGCAGCAGTCTTGCTGTCCCTCAATGGGACAGACGATCTGGGACCTACTTCAGTTCCAAAAAACACAAAAACATTTTATAACATTATTGAAATGTGCAAACAGTTTAATTTCTTGTTCTGGCCAACATATATATTCAGTCAAGGAGTATTGGGCTCATATGTTGGTTGAACATAGTTTGTCGTAGACAGGATTGATCAGTCAGTAAATGTATTTTTTTCCCACAGTGATAAAGACAACGACAACAACAACCACCACCACTATTTCGGAACAAGATCAAATAAGGTGAGAAGAATCTACAGGGACAATATACTGAGCTATCAAATAGCCATTCAGTGGAATATTGATAAAAACAGAGCAGTTGATATCATCAAATGAATGAATATATGAGATGATATGAATTATTTTAAACCCTCGTTTTGTTTGTTTGTTTGAACTAGTTGGTGGGCGACTCTGCGTTGGATCCTCTTTATTCTGATGTTGTGTTGTTTGGTGTCGACGCACATCGCCGTGTGGAGGATGACGCCCGCAAGAAAAGCACGGCGGCGGCAACAACAACCTCAACAATGTCAACATCAAGACTCAAACATCTACGGTTGAAAGTCATAGGTGATATACGATGTCGTTTATACTGAGGCTACACGACTGTTCCTCCACATTCTATCAAGGAGGGAATTAAACTGAGAAACAAAGTCAAAAAGTAGCTTTCGGCTTCTTTTTCTTTTCTTAGTATAAATGATTAAAACCAAAATGAATTTCGGTGCCGGGGCCTGAGATAACTTTGGGAACAACTTTTGAATATCCAATCATCTTAAAATTGGGCGCCCCCTGGAGAAGTGAGGCTGTTGGCTTTCATTTAACACATTTGCAGGTCTTATATGGACAATCATAGCGGTTGATGCTTTAACCACCAGCTTCTCTGGGTTTTATAGAATCAGTCAGTGGTGTAGCACTGCAACGATCTGAAACGTTGCAGGATAAAAACACAAAAAAAAAAAATGAAGGCAAGGTAATTCATTTATAAGTGTCGCAAATAAATGGGAGGAATCTGTGACGTCTGTAAAAAAAAGATCTGCCCAAACAACTGGCTGCTGCTCTGGCTTAAAGGCACGGGGGTTTACCGGGCCCAGGTGTGTCCCATGTCCCTGATTACCCTCCAATATAGCTTCTGCAGCCACCAACAAACGGAGGAGGGACCGTCACAAATCAAAGCTAAATTATATTAAAATCCCCCAGAAAATGTGAGTTATTCTCTCAAAGAGGCGCCGGTGATTTGTGAACCTTGTCGAGCAGATTTCATTACCCCTGCAGTTTGTAGCGGCAAGGTATTGGATAAGTGCGTCTGCTGCTCTGTGCTTTCAGAGAACCGCCGCATATATTCACAGTTCTATTAGACAAACCTGTACAATCTAATGCAATAATCCTTATTTTTCTTGCGAAGCGTGTAATGTTCAGTTTATGCCTTTTCAAAGAGCTACTGAAGTATTTAGTCTCTGGCAGCGCGTTATTAGATTGCATTAGAGGTCGTTTTTGTTGTTCAGTCACCCTCATGCATGTAAATGAAGGGGGGACGACAAAATATTAGAAATGCACAGTTGTTACTAATAACATTAACAGTGACTCTGTTATATTTATGTGCCCCAGTAAAGCAATCAGTGTGACAGTGATCCAGCATGCAATAAAGGGAGTCAGCCATCGGTCACTCTATTAGTTGCACCTGTGCTTTCTTCTACTGTGACGTGCAGAACTGTCTTGCCTAAAGCAAAGTAGCTGTGCCATCAAAACATATCACGGGATTGTGTCAACTTGTAAACAATAAAAACAACCAAAGATCATTACTGGAATGCAGTATTCATTTCGGGGCAATTGTATTGTATTCTACATGTTTTCATATGTTTTTGTATTTACCTGCTCAGCTAAATACATACAATATAATGCACACATACAAAGAACACATGTTTGATACTCAGATTGCTTAATTAAATTGCAGTGTGTAGATGTAGTGTGGAAGAGGTGGAGCTCAGATTCAGGACAGGATGCAAAGGTGTGAGGGATTTAGGAGGTGATGTCACCACTTCTGCTGCAGGAACCACTGGCATGGACTCGTGTCAAGACGGCCACTATAACCAGAGAAAGTTAGCTTTCAAAATAAAAGCACAGCGAAAACAAGCGACGGCTTGTATTAAATAAACGGTTGGGCCTGTCCTACATTAGCTAAACGAAATAATTTCAAAATTATATTGATTTAATTGTCATTTTAAGACCAGTTTATGCCCCTGATATAATGAATTAGCATAAAAATGTACACCTTCTAAAAGAGCAATTCACTTTTATGTCTTAAAGTTATTCAGACATTAGAATTATGGGAAGAACTAATATCTAATATATATCCAAAACAAATTAAACATGAACAAAATAAAACCACACAACTAAAAGTCCAAAGTAAGGACAGAGGGAGGTGAATGTCGTAGCCAACAGTTTGTAAATCCCCTTGATTTAAATTTGGGATATTGGGTTGTATAAATACAAATTAAAATATATGTAGTGGAGTAAAAAGTACTGTATTGGCATCCAATACGTATCATAAATTGGAAATACTCAAGTAAAGTAGCCTGTAACTAAGTTACCTCAACATAGTTACATTCCACCGTTGTGCCTACAATATATGAAAACTGCATACGGGGACAAAGTTCCTCAAATAAAAAACTATAGATTTGATTCAAAATATGTTAGTCAGTGTAGTTCCTGACTTTCTATAACAATACGTAGTCTAATATTTAGCTACGCATGCTAAATGTTTTATTTTGAAGGTGATATCCGGTATTATTCTCTCTACCTTTGACAGTCGAGGTCTGGGCTTCACTTAGCTTCTCCCCGAGTGTAGCAAGTTGCCGCTGATCGCTGGTGCCAACGCCCGGCGAAATAGACAGCTAACGTCAGCTAGCGGAGGGACATCGGTACGTAACGAAAACAATTATCTGACTGGTGTTGGAGTATAAATAGGAGTTCGGATATATGTTTTCATGCTTCGTCTTGTTAGCTGGGACTGAGATACAGCGAGTGAACTAGCGCTACTTTACAAGCTACCGTTAGCTAAGCTAGCTAACCAGCTAGCATTGTCTAGTGATTGCTAGCGCTGCGTTAGCTTAGCTTGCTAACCGATAACAAATACATTTTCACCGTCGCTACGCATTTAATAAGCTGGGTAGTGTGATATTGTGTGATTTGATATATTGCCTAATTTAAAAATACTAGTTAACTAGGTAATAAATTGTTAATGCAAGTGAGTTAACGTTGTCAATAGCTAACGGTAGCCTCCAGACATTTCTGGTGATGGGGTGTGACATTTATCCAGCGTTAGCTAATGCTAGCGTACCAAGCTATTTTCCCTTAGACCCTTCTTGCTTAATCAAAGCTGTCGTTAGCTGTTGATAAGGGCAGACACCGAGATAAACGTAACGAGTTCAGGGCCAATGTTACTACAACAACAACAACAACAACAACAACAACAACAACGCAAACACATTAAATGTCCTAACGAGTTATCACCTCTCCCAACAGCTAACTGCATTCTTCCCAATCAAAATCCAAAAAAGCACAGAGATGCAGACTATCAAATGCGTGGTGGTGGGTGATGGAGCGGTGGGAAAAACCTGCCTACTGATCTCATACACCACGAACAAATTCCCCTCCGAATATGTACCCACGGTAAGTGAGTTCGGTGTGTTTCAGAGTCGGATGCATGCCGACAGGTTAAGAAAGTAAAAGCTACCCTTGGAACGAAACGTAAACATGCCATTCACTGTTTCATCACAGGTTTTTGACAACTATGCAGTAACTGTAATGATTGGGGGTGAACCGTACACCCTCGGCTTATTTGATACAGCAGGTAAGTCTCCTTTTTTTAATTACATTCCTAATGGATTTAAGTACAATTGTTTCCCTGACGCATGATAAGCTAATTTGTAGTGTTGTGTCTTTTATAGGTCAGGAGGATTATGACAGGTTACGACCACTAAGCTACCCACAGACAGATGTCTTCTTAGTCTGTTTCTCAAGTGTTTCACCTTCCTCGTTTGAGAATGTTAAAGAAAAGGTGAGTCCAAAGTACACTCTCGAATCTAATAACAATTCTCTTTCCAAATATCTGAAATTAAACTGCTCGCACGGCATACTTCATATCATTTAACTCTGTTAAACTACAACAATCGCAGTTTTATTCATCAGTTTAGTCAATAGCTTTTTCATCACTTGTGAATGAGTGCGTTTGCCTTTTTGGTGATGAGTTTCCCCGTGTGTGTTTTTGTGTTCCTCCCTCCAGTGGGTCCCTGAAATAACTCACCACTGTCCCAAGACCCCGTTCCTGTTGGTAGGCACTCAGATCGACCTGCGCGATGACCCCTCCACAGTGGAGAAGCTAGCTAAGAACAAACAGAAGCCGATCACCCCCGAGACGGCGGAAAAGCTGGCTCGGGACCTCAAGGCGGTCAAATATGTCGAGTGCTCAGCCCTAACACAGGTAAGAGCTTCCAGTAAACGCCGCTTGAAGCCAGCGTGTTAAGCATGCCGCCTGACTGTCAGTTTGTCTGGGGGGGGGGGGGGGGGGGGGGGGGGGGGGGGCGTACGTTGCCTCGTCTTTTGCTAACAGCATTTGGCTAAAAAAAACAACAACAACCAAACCTTCATCTAACTCTGTGTTGTGCCTGTCTTTCTCCTCTCTCTTCCTCTTCCTGTAGCGGGGACTGAAGAACGTATTTGACGAGGCTATCCTCGCCGCTTTAGAGCCCCCCGAAACTCAGAGAAAGAGAAAATGCTGTTTGTTCTGATGTCTCCTTGCATCTAGCTTTGCCTCTCGATTGTCTGCTGCTTACTCATTGTAAAGAGATGTCTGTCACTAAAACAACCACAACGCTCTTTTAAACTTTAAAAAAAAACCAACAACAACTTTGTGCCCATTAACTCCCCCCCCCCTTCTGTTCATGCGTGCTTTCTTTTCAACTTGGCCTAATCACAATTATGCTGCCTGATATAACAAGAGTGCCAATCTTTAGTTCTTCCTTCTGTTGTCTGTGAAACTGGACATGAATGCATTTGTTTGTTATTCGGCGTCAGTTTTTTTTTACCTACAAAGCATTTCTGCCACAATCCGTCTTAGACAGTAGTAACCGTTTTTTTTTTTTTCTACTGCAGCATCACAAATTTCCCCCATGAGCTTTTTTTTTTTTTGTCTTTCCTCAGACAACTTGATCATGAAGGAGTCTTGTATAATGTTATTTGAATAAAGGAAACTTTTGATTGCCCTGCTCCCCATTTCTACCCCCCAGCCGTCTTTTTTGCAATTAGTTCCCTGAAGATGCTAATATGTATTTGGAGCACAGCCCCTGTTTTGAATATTAATATTTTATTTCCACAGAAAGGATTAAAGAATGTGTTTGATGAGGCAATACTGGCTGCCCTGGAGCCTCCTGAACCTAAGAAAAGGCGTAAATGCGTTCTGCTCTGAGTTCCGTCGCAGCCTTCTCCCACACCACTTCCCAAATCTAGGTTAACCGCTCTGAAGAGGTGTGTTGCACGAGCACATTCCAACACCAGTTAAGATATTGTGAAATGTTCGCCTTCCGACTGACTTGGCCTAACCTAAATACATATTCGATGTGTTGAACGTGGTTTTGAGACGGAGTGACTTGTGATGATTTGATGCCGTTGAAATGGTTTTACACGATGGGAACACTGAGTACTTTTAAGATGCATCGACAAGCTGTCTGTAATTAAATCCTGTTTCAGTTTGACCGCATTGTGTTTAGAGTTCATTTTCAGAAAACGCTATGAAATGGTATTTTACTAGAACTCCTGTGAAGCTGAGGATGTTGGGTTAGTGAGCTGCTCCAGTTATGTATCAGTATGTGCTCCATCTATTCCTTACTTTCTGAAGTAATTCCCTTATTATGTACGCTATATGTTCAACCCTGTCGCACAAGACTGCATGCGGCTGACACGGCACTGTCATCGAAAAAACAGACAAATTAATTTCTGAAAGTGTTAATAAAAGCTGCCGTACTTTACTCTTTCTTTTTATATATATATATATATATATATACATAATTTCATGTTCAATGTCAGCCAACATAGCCTACGGGCGGATGTAAGAAATATTTGACATATGACATTTCTAGGCTATAATCCACCGTAGTTCTAGTTTGCCAAAAATATAACTTTATAAATTGACACTTGTCAAAAGCAGAAGCTGATAAAAAAGAGTTATAATTGTCAATTCATCAAACTATATGCAAGGAGTTGGAGCACAACAGTTTCCCAGACATTGACCTTGTTGTGACAGAAGTGAGTTAAGGCGTCTCAGAAGCGGCAGTAGATGAGCGTCGGAGGATTCCAGGCTAACGAACTGTTTTGTAACGTGAACACACTCGCTGCTGAAGCCGGTGACGCATTGTTCTTTCAGAAATGCTCGACATAGTTTGAAACCCTGCGAGGAGTTTTGAGTGACTGAACTAGCACCGTTTGCATTTGTCTTTTACTATAACCGTGCCTGTATTGTGACGGGCTTGAATTTGATTTTTTTTGTTTTTTTTGTAAATACAGTGAGAATAACTCCTAACTTATTGACTGAATACAATGTGTGCGTTACAAATAAAGGTTTGGAGGAAATGAGGCGACACTGAAGACAAAAATAACCAGGAACAATATTGAGTTACTCTTTGGTTTTTATTCAATTTGACATCAAAGTTGTATTGTATCTTGCTTGTGATAAAGCGCCACAATAAACCAGTATTATGAATAAACCTAACTTCAAATACTACGTGTCGTCTTGGTTACATGATTAAGAGGTTGTGACATTGTATACAATTTTCCACATTTAATATAGTTTTCCAATACAACTTGTCAGCATCGTAACTTATACTTGTACAGGTCAGTGCAAAGATGAATAGAATATCCATTTAAGGCTGGTTTGTTATAGTGCTGCAGTGTTAATATTCACACACATAATCCCAGTTCTGGCCTTATGGTGGACGGTGAAATAATGACATCACAGCAGCAGCCGCAGGTGGCTTCATGAAGCGTCACGGTGTCACCGTCCTGAGACCTCAAGAGACCCGATTGGTTCAGTCCAGGAGCACCGCTCCGTTGCTCTATGCGACTTCTACGGCCAGTTGTACAAAAACACCGAACGCCAAATGATTGGATTCTGTTCTGAGAAGTTAGGAATGTTGAAAGACGGAGGGGGATTATTAGTGTTCAGTGAACCTGAAACATGTTTTCATGGACCATAACGACGTGTCGGTACTGAAACAACGAACCTCACTGATGCCATTTCAATGTTCTTTGAGTGGTTATATTATAAACGCAGATTTGCATGATCTAGAATAGTATTTTTTTTTAACACATTCGACTTGAGTTTGGACAAAATATGTCGTTTAATAACTCATAAAAGCCTGCAATGCTACTATAAATCTACACGTGTGCGTCTTGTCGCGGTGCGGCATTGGGGAGTGTTATGAAAGTGACATTTCATAAACCGATGCACGTACAGTATTCATAACTTCTTACAAGATGTTCCTTCAACGTGTGAAATGACTGCAGATTACATAAGCAACATAAGAATTGGTGCAATTTCCCAGAAATAAAGTGCAATTGAGATTTTTTTTTTTTTTATATATATATATATATATATATATATATATGCAGAAGCAGGCAGCCAGTGAATGACTATCATCTATGTGTCCATTGCTGGACTTATCTCGACGCAGCTGTCGGTGACACGGATTCCATACCACCCCGCCCAGAACTGGGTGTCCTTGCCTCCGTGGGTGAAACGGATGAACCTCACTCCTGGTCCGTAGTTCTGGAATACATGGGTCATCTGGAAGAATAAAAATAAACATCTCGGTGAGTCTGGAGTTGTTCTCCAGCACCTCGACTTCATCTCGTCAATGAACGCCTCACGCTTTTGTACTCACCAGAGTCCATGGGTGATCGTTCCACTGCTCGAAAAACACCGTCTCGGGAGCGAATGTCTGGATAGGCTTCTTTCTTTGATTCAGCAATTCTACGCGGATCTCATATTGACTGCCGCAATCCCATCGTGGTGCATACCTAATACAAGGAAAGCATGCGCACACATATAGATCAGGGGTCTGCAGCCTCAGTAGAAACACATCCCTCTATGTTTTTGATAGGTAGATTTATTGCTTTTAATTATTTTAAAAGTTAAAGCATCTTTTGTTAATCCTCTTTGGGCAAAAAAACCCCGACTCTTTTTGTTCTGTTTAAAATCACATACTGTCTCAATACACAGTACAAATAGGAAAGATGTATATATTTTCCCACACATGGAAAACTATTTCCTTCATTTAGAGTTAAATAAAGGTTCTGTTGTCGACCCAAACACCATAAGCTGTTCAAAGAGCCTCCCTCTCCTCATGTAGGGGCAGTATTATATGTAATGAGCCTTTACATGAGCCTACAGAGCATGTCGACGTTTGAATGTAATCTAACAAAGAGGAAGACTTAATTGGGTTCGTGACCGATTCAATTTGCCATCATCAGGAGCTCTTCATGTGTGTTCTTCTCACCAATCAGATACTTTGATGTCTGGCTGGAAGTGATCCATAAACGACGGGTTGTAACCTTCCGCCGCCAAATCAATCAGCTGCGACTTCCTGCACATCCTGCAGACAACGAGGAGGATCTCAGCTGCTACACAATCAACATGAAGCACAGCGCATAACTGCCATTTGCTTTCTGGACCACTGCTGGTGATTACTGACCCGTAAGAGGTCACGAAGTTCTGCTGGACGGTCTCGTTCGGATGTGGCGCCATGACTCCCTCCACTTTCCAGTTATCGCCACCGTTCTCCAGTATCTGCCAGTTCTTCATTTTATCTGTAGAAGCAAAGAGGAGGGTTGTGAGATCAATTCTTTCTGTAGAGCTAATTTGTTATTAAGCAGGAAAAGGGAAGTAGAGTAAAATGAGTTCCGCGTCTTCTTACGATCTCCTCTTGGATTCTTGAGAAGATTCCGTCTCTTCTTGCACAAGAAGTAAAACAACCTCCAGTCTTTGGGAATTCTGGAAGCTTTGTGGAGGCGGTATCCCTCTCTTCGACACCTCTCCCTCCACAGAGACTCGCTGTCGGCCACTTCTCCCCACTGACGGCACACCAGCCGACAAACACGAACCACCTGATCGGGAGGTAGATTCAGGAAGATCTCCTCCAGGATCTCCAGAGGAACCGGGAACAGCTGGGAGTAACAGAGAGGACACAGATAAGGTTAAAGTCTGGAGAGTCAGTCTACTTTACAAGCTCTGACCCCCCCCCCTCCCACTGCATACACATAGGACCAATTTCTATTATTACTATTTTGTAGTTTATTTGTGTGTATTTTTGTTGTCGTCTTTCCTACATTTCTGAAATGACTTCTTAAATGACAGTGGATCCTTCAGGCTGAGATCCTATCTGCGCCTCCTCTCCACAAATAGCCGGACAGTTATCAATAAGTCCTTTATGCCTCTTCAGTTCATGTATACAACAGTGCACCTTATGTGTACGTCTGCACGGTCTGAATTCAAAGTGTCACCAGTTTAAAAAGGAAACTTGCACATTTCAGATTTCAAACAACTTGAAGTTTAAACACGCTGTCTGCAGCCACGTGAAGCTCTGTCAGCAGGTGACTTGGTGTTGAGGGAGAACGTGAACACTTACGTCTCCTTGTGAGGCGGACGGTCCTGCAGCTGAAGACGCACTGTGGCTCGAGCTGTGAGTTGCACCCATAGCTTTAGCTTTCCTCTTCATTCCCGGGACAGACCCAGGCTCCGGACGGTTTTTTTCTGTGTTTTTTTGACAATACAGCACAAATATACCGAACTACTATCGACCTATCAGCGAAGATACAGCTCACTATAACGGATATACAGCTACAGTCTCACGTACATTTTATATCCGACGAAACACAACACGGAAGTGCAGTTCGAGGCTAAGTGAGGTAAAAGCTGCTCCAATGTTTCCTATAACTCTAAACTTAACACATGACTACCGATGTATCTGATATATCTGTCACTTTCGGTTTTACTTCGTCTTCTCTGTGTCATACTTTAATTCCCGACAGACATTACGGCTCCCATTCCTAGCGGATGACGAACGTAGGGCTCGTTATTGACGCCTGGACGCCCGAGCTTTGGACGTTAAGACCTAAAGACGTCGGCGGAGCTAGCCGCTAAAGTCGACCCTTTAATCCCGCCCACTCAGCGCGATTTGATTGGTTTAACCGTCGTAAGTGGGCGGGGCTAAACAGAGTTGTTTTTTTTTTCTTCTTTTAAGGAATGCCACAAATCCCGTTACACGATAGGCGGCGGCGGAAGAAGTATTCAGATCCTTGACTTTAAGAGGAAGTACCGCACAGTGAAAATACTCCGCTACTTCAACACAAAGACATTAATAACCTTATTTCCTCATGCTGTCATCTGACTGTACATCAAGCACACTGCCCTCTGTGAATCCTTTGCTTTGCACTAGAGAATGTACAAAACTTTATTGTACATAAGCATGTGTGACATTCTTATTACGCCTACTAATCCTAGTATTTTAGCATCTACCCTGCGTGCCTTAACACATATTAGTTAACACAAATAAAAAGCTTTAACTGCTTTAACTTGTATCTATTTCACTGAGTGCTGTACAGATAAGGAGTCTAGAGACTGTTGTACCCGCACAGATCTTTTACTGCAGTCATGTGCAAATGTTGCATTAGTTTGAAGAGTGGCGCACACACACAGCTTCATTCATAGCGTTTCTCATCATGCATAGGACACGGACAGACCAGAACCTTTAATTAACACAATCAAATTCAGACTTTTTTTTGTATCTTCAATTATCTGTAAGTTAACTCTAGATGAAATCAAACAAAATAAAAGTTGTTATTACTAATTGTGTACACGTTCAGACACTAAAGAGCCTGTTGTTCATCTAGTTGGAGAAACATCACTTTTTCTTCCCGTCACACATTCCTACTCCTGTCACTTTATCAAGGGGTGCGCTCGTTTTTTCTCTCCGGAGGCGCCCGGGTTGGACGGTTAGAAGCGTGGGCGGACATGAAGTACGCGGATCACGTCACCCACAACGAGCGGATATTTAAAATGCTGTGTATGCATTTACTCGCTGACATATCAGCGGCGGGAAGCGGGTCAGATATTGATGAACATGTTTTCATATAGAAACTGATGCACATACAGTATTCATAACGTCTTACAAGATGTTCCTTCAACGTGTGAAATTACTGCAGATTACATAAGCAAAATAAGAATTGGTGCAATTTACAAAAAATAAGGTGCAATTTAGATTTTTTTTAGCAATCCGTGTCCTTGCCTCTGTGTTCCGCAGCCTCAGTAGAAACACATCCCTCTATGTTTTTGATAGGTAGATTTATTGCTTTTAATTATTTTAAAAGTTAAAGCATCTTTTGTTAATCCTCTTTGGGCAAAAAAACCCCGACTCTTTTTGTTCTGTGTTTAAAATCACATACCGTCTCAATACACAGTACAAATAGGAAAGATGTATATATTTTCCCACACATGGAAAACTATTTCCTTCATTTAGAGTTAAATAAAGGCTCTGTTGTCGACCCAAACACCATAAGCTGTTCAAAGAGCCTCCCTCTCCTCATGTAGGGGCAGTATTATATGTAATGAGCCTTTACATGAGCCTACAGAGCATGTCGACGTTTGAATGTAATCTAACAAAGAGGAAGACTTAATTGGGTTCGTGACCGATTCAATTTGCCATCATCAGGAGCTCTTCATGTGTGTTCTTCTCACCAATCGGATACTTTGATGTCTGGCTGGAAGTGATCCATAAACGACGGGTTGTAACCTTCCGCCGCCAAATCAATCAGCTGCGACTTCCTGCACATCCTGCAGACAACGAGGAGGATCTCAGCTGCTACACAATCAACATGAAGCACAGCGCATAACTGCCATTTGCTTTCTGGACCACTGCTGGTGAATACTGACCCGTAAGAGGTCACGAAGTTCTGCTGGACGGTCTCGTTCGGATGTGGCGCCATGACTCTGCATTAACATTGTCAGATATGTTGCTTTTTTAAAAAAAAAATGCTACAGTATTGTAAAGTGTGTTGTTGAACTAAAGAGATTCAAAAAACACAATTAGGATATTTGACAGATATGGATCCAGCCTGTTGGGATTCAACCGTATTAAAAATACAGCAGGCAAAAAAACATGAAAATAAATCCTGAAGAGAAATCTTACTTATAAAAAGATATTTCTTGATGGAATCTTTCATCTACTGTTACAATACCGTCGTCATGAACACTGTGACTATTGTCTAAACCCTTTCAATTCTGGTCAAACCAGATCGTTCAGTTATTCTGGAGAAAACGCTGATAAAAATAGATCGGTCCGATGAAGAACTTGTCAAACTTCCAAGAGAATCATCGCCGTAGAGACGTCGTTTTTTGGGGTTTTCAGGAAGCATTCGGTCAGTATAACGCAGCCCTCTTTGCATGATCCATTATTCCTGAAAAGACAGGGTTGCACTTTCCACAGGGTCTCTGTTTCTCTTTCTAAACTCTATATAATCACAATTTAACCAAAAACAATTCATCTTACTATGCCAAAACAAAAACAAAAAAAAGTACCAAAAATGGTTGCGCAAAACATGAGAGACTGATTTTAATAATATGGCAAATAAACAAAAGGTGCATTCATGTATTCAATCACGTAGGCACTGCAGTTTGTGTACAATACAGTACATAGACCTCAATCACAAGTTACAAGCCATATACCAAAAAATAAATGGATACCAAGGAGGCTAAAAGACCCGGGACGTAAGATGGCAGCCATCGATTTTGGTGTCTCTTAAGATCTTTCGATCTGTCCATGGATCCTGAATTATGATCAATCCAGTCTGTGACGCTTTCACGTCCGCGCTGCATATTTAAATGAACGTAAAGAAGAAAAAAAAAAATGCATGGTTTCTGAGTAACAAGGACTTCCGATCCGCGTCGTATCTAAAACAGGTTTTTATTCTTTATTTATTTTCTTTATCCGTCTTCTGTTAACCAGCTGAGAGATGAGTCTTTGTTTTTGGTCAGCGGAGGAGCTCCTATGTGTCTGCGTCAATCCTGTGAGCTGTGGAAACAGATCACACGGAAGTCAGGAAGAACGCTGCTGACGGAAAATAGCTCAGCTCTGAGCGCAGATACAATAGTCTGAGAAACGTTGCATCACTCACTCACTCACTCACTCACTCACTCACTCACTCACTCACTCACTCACACAATGACTTAGGGTTCAAGTCAGCTCCCCCTGCTGTCAGTGAGATCTGAAACGGGGGCGGGATAGACGGTTCCAGACGATCTACCAAATCATTAATCCTGCACTGAAGTAGCTAAATATTACATTCACAGGTGAACGGAGTCCAACTTTGAACTAACACACGTCATCGTGGAACTTCCCCCAGTTGATTATTCACACTAAAGCAATTATTATTGTATAATATAAGCTCTCTGACGTTTGTGTTTAAGTATGCAAATGAGGCATTGTCTTATTAAAGTTGCTCTATATACCTTGCCTACATTTACAGAACAGAAATCTGAACGATGGATAAAGTCAGGTGCAAAATTCTTTCGGTTTGTTGACGTATTAGAGTCAAAAGGTTTTTACTGAGGGAATTGTGGATACCTCAAAAAGAAATACTGTCAACAGCCATTAAAACAAAACAAAGTCTACGAATGAGAACCCTCTGTAAAAACTGGAACTTTTTTGTTTTTGTTAATTAGAATTTTTTAAAGATACGTGTTGTATGACACTACAGGGGAATAAGATACAAAAAGTAACTCATAGATATCATCATGAAACATCCCCAGTTGAATAATTACATATTTATTTGTATTTGTGATGAGTTTTTGTATAACACGTTTTCTGAAATTGTTGATTTAAAGGATACAAATGAGGCTCATTTCCAGCTTCCTGCCTGTTTTTTGGGGCTTCTACAACATGCTCACATGCTTTAATGTTCATAAAACTCAACATTTTCAACGGATGTGCATTTCTAGGCAACCGCTTTAGGAGAAATCTACAAACGTCAATAGACTAACTGTCGTAAAACGTGGATGTTTTCTCTCCACCAGTCTGACAGAAGACACCAAACACACCCGTGTTTTGCCCCTGTTGTCTCAGGGAGTCCCTGCGCTGGATTCTACATGGCTACTTACATTGCTTTGGTATCCTGAGTGGTTCGGTGTCTCCTGACAGGACTTGATGCATGACTCCGCGGAACTGATACAGCACCTTCAGGCTCTTCTCCTCCCCCACACAGGGGTCATAGAAACCAGGGAGTCCTGACTGGGAAGCCAACATAAGGTCACGTGACGGCAGCAGCAGACTGAATCATCGAGCAGCAAGTTGAGGACATCAGATCGTAACGCTGTACAAATACATTTATAACCAGTATGTGTACTACATATACATATATATATATATATATATACCTGTAAAATCTACTTGGTAGTATCGGCTTTGGTTCAATTCTTACCTTTGTGGCCTCCGTGAGGATGAGCTTGGAGTCTTTCACCAGACACTGCAGCGGCACGGTCACATCGATGACCTTTGCCCTCTCGTGTTTTCGACTGTTGTCCGTCACAAACTTGCCGTACCAGGCGTTGAGGATGATGAGGCCTGGTTTAATGAAGGCAGCATCAAAAGACGTAGTGTGTTAATGCGTTGCTTTAATGCGTTTCAAAAAAAGGGGGTCGGTCACCTTCCTACGGAATAATCATTTCAGTCTGGCGCGTTAAGACATTTTAGCCACATATTTAATAACAGACCCGATGTCATTTTGGAGACTTGTTTTTTTTGTTGTTTTTTTGCACGTATATAACAACAAGACAGCACGATTAATTTTAATTGCAGGCGGCATAAACAATACCATAACTATTTCATAGAGAGTGGTCCGTTGAATAATAAAGTGTGTCTGTCATTACACACACACACACACACACACACACACACACACACACACACACACACACACACACACACACACCCTGCTATTAACATTACTTTACAAGTGCAAAGACTAAAGGACCTCTGATGATACTAAAATGAATGCAACCTCTACAGTGACAGGTGTCACAAGCCAATTATCGCTTGCAACACTCCCCAAGGTGAAAATTACTGCGGAGGGCTTTTTGTCCGTGTACTTAACAAAAGGCGAACTAAAAAAAAATAAAAAATGCCAATTATCACTCCTCACAAAAGCAGCAGGGGCTTTGAAAAAAAATCCACTAATTTCCTGTATCTGCAATTGTAACCCCTATTTAAAAAAAAAAAAAAAAGCTCTCCACAAAATCAAACCAGATATCAGTTTCCTGGTGCTACAGTGAAGAGGCCCACACACTAGTCTCGTCCTTTTAGATGTCAGTGAACTGACAAAGATCACTAAAAGCATGTATTCTGTGAGGTTTTTGTATCCGAAAATTTACCAATCGTGACATTTTTGCTAATCAAATAGTTTCACAACCTGCTCAAACACATTATTCCTGGGATAAGCTCATGCGTATTACAGATCTTACCCATTCTAGTCTCCTCGGTTTCAATAATCCTGCGCACAGACTCCTGCATGAGCAAGATCTTTAGAGAGGGAAGGGCACACGGGAGGAAAGGAAAGGAAGGAAGGAGACAGACACAAACAATGAGCATTTCAAATCATATGGATTATACTAATGATTTTCACTAAGACTTTGCCTCCTATCTAATCCCATCTCAGCCCCCCCCCCCCTTTCCTTCATCTGACTGGTGCGGGACTTGTAACAACACTTGTAACAGGACGAGACCCGGCATCTCTCATCTGACGCCGGAAAACCGCAGCCGCCTGTAAGCCCGTAAAAACACACTCACAGCAGCCTCCGCCTCCTGCTTCTTCTTGGCTATATTTGAGGCCGAGCTCTCCCGCTGCTTCTCCAGGTCTCTGGTGAGTTGAAAGATAAATGGAGAAATGAAATGAGCTCATAAAAAAAAAGAAAAAAAAGAAAAAAAAGAAAAAAAACCTGCCCGTGATAATAATACACGCGGCGCTATTTCCCCAATAACTATTTCTTACATGAAAGAAGTTAAAGTCTTAAAGTCAAGGGTTCTTACTGTTCCTTCTGGGCCCGCACGTAGGGCCGAATAATGAGCCGCTGGATGGCGAGGTAGAAAACCAGAGGTCCAACTGTGGCATAAAACACAGCACTTGGCAGGAGTTGGTCAGTCAGGTGAATAGGGAAGAAATACGTCTGACTGGCTCTGTTTAGTCTGCAGGTATAGAGTTCTCTAGGTTAGACAGCATAGTGGGAACGTGTGCCGATTGTTCCTTAAAAAAACGTTAGAATATTGTGTCAAAAAAAAAAAAAGAACAAGAGACGTGCTCTTCCTGCTCACGCTGTGGGATTAATAAAGGATTATGTTAAACTCATATCCCAGGACCAAGTAGCATCTTAATGGGCCCGATCCTTTGTTTACATCCTCAAAAGATGCTGGCCCAGCACAAACACAACTTGTCCAGAAAAAACAAATTCATTGGACCGGCTGGCGCGATGTCACGCCGCGACTCCTACGGGGTGCCATGGCAACAGCGCCGTGGAGGAGAAACCCCGCATCGAACTGGAGAAACCGGAGCAAAGAGAGCTTCACTCACTTGATCTTGAGGGAGACGCCTTGGGGCACTCCCACGCTGACTGTGGCCCCCAGGACGCTGTGCCGACTGATCTTCCTCTCAGCGCCGTACTCCACCACGGTCCCGAAGAAACCGGATCTGTAACATCGAGACAAAAGTCACTCCGTCTCCCCTTCTGCAGTCGGGTCTACTCAAAGTTTACTTGAGCTGTCAGATCTGGCACAAAAACTACCGACTATGTAGGAACGGAAAGAAATTGGGAGTTACTGTACAAAGAGAGCGACACAAAAAAGAAATCTAAGCACAACCTACAAACGGCGGCCTCAGTATGGATTTATGATTACATTCTGCAAATAATAAACACAGCGCTTTGACCACGTACTTCACCGAGCCCTTAATCTTCGTCTGATCATCGTCCTGGAACTTGTATTGGTAGCTCACCATCGCGAAAGTGTGAGGAATGCCAAGCTGCGGCGACAAAACCGTAAAAAAAAAACGTTAACGGCGTCTCGGCTGACATCAAAGCTCAGCGTAACCTGCTGCGCCGCTAACCTGCATTGCGAAGGTGAAGTGGCTGCTCTTGGTGTCCCTGACGATGCTGGTGTTCATGGAGGACTGGGTGCCCCAGCGCCACTGTAGATAGCCCATGGTGTTCTTGTCTAGGTGGCGGGCCAGCATCGTGGTCACCCCGGGGCGCACGCCTCGGGACGAAAACTGGAGGGCGCACTGAGCGGTGACGAAGCTGAGGCGACAAACGAATAAAGAAATGACTGATTTGTTCACGATGAAGGGGGAAAAAAATGTAGCGGTCCTGCATCTCGACACATACCATCGAGACGTCAAGTTCCGGAAAATCTTCATTCCTAAGAGAGGACCTTGGGTGTCTCCTGCACCGAGCTCTACCTGCGCGCACACACACACACACACACACACACACACACACACACACACACACAACAGATGATTAAAATGTCACCGCATGTTGTACCACAGAAGGCAGACGCGAGAGAGGACGCAGCATACCTCTCCCCACCCGCTGGCCGAGGTGACTCTTCTAAAGGCCACGTTAATTGTGCCGCCTCCGTTTCCATTGTGGGTCGACAGGGAGCCGGACAAAACCGCCGTGTCTTTTGTGGTAAGAGGAGCCTGCAGTGGAAAAACATAGAACAACGAAGCGCTTTTGGTGAGAATTAGCTTAAAACTAGCGAAAAATGCAATCGCGGCTACGGCTCATTTAACCCGAAAACATAAATCGGAAGAATGCCGATTAAAACCTAAAGTAGAATCCGGAGCGACCCGTCACCTCTATGGATTGTGATATGTGCATCTTGTTGATTTCCACATGTGGGACCCCCCCTCCGGCCATGTCCTCATAGTCCTCCTCATACTGGTCAAACAGGTCCGTGGCATCGATACCCACACTGATAGTTCCCTGCAGATAACATGTTTGGGAGAGAAAACCGTGTTGGCTAATAATGTAAATAATATGCACAAGATGCCTGACGGCTCTTTAAGTAACACTGGGTTCAATGTGAGGCTCCTTACTTCCCCCTGGACATACTGTACCTTTGGGTTGGTCCTTTGCTGAAGCCTCCTCTCCTCTCGCTCTTTCTGAAGACGCTCGTACTCTTCCCGAATCTCTGCAGGGGTTCTTTTCCTCTCCACCACCTGGAGGACAAAGAAACGGTTTGAGAGCAAAAGCAACCGGTGGACTGTCTGCAGAGAGAGTTACAGGACATGACATTTTGTACCGTGAAGCAGAGCAAAAGATGAAGAAGGAAAACAGGATCAAATGAGGTGATGTCATATTGGACAGGTAAGAATGCAGGCTTCCTGCCACGAGAATGCAAAGCCAAAATAGTACGCTTGTGTACGGTATGGTTGATTCTTGAAGATTAACTTTGTATTAAGTTGTTTTCAAGTCAAAGCCCTGGAGTGTGACCAATATTGAGAACACAATTAAGAACTTCATTTCTTTAGAGTTCTGCGAATCTTGGCTCAACTGAAAAAAAAGTCTTCCATGGAGGCAAATGCTGACAACCCCGACCACACGGATGAAGGCGAGGAAAACACTTGGTGAGGTGAATAAAGCGCGGCGTACTGGAGAGGAGTTGTGCGACGTGGAATTCAGAACTCCACTGAGCCGGTCTCATCGGACCACAACTCCTCCTGCCTGTATAACACCACAGAGGTTATGGTATATTGGGCCTTACGGAGTGTCAACCCACACAACGGCTATGTACTGACTGCATGTTGTGGCTTGTGACTACAGTCACTCAACTTACCTCCCATCCGTCAACATCGAGTCCCCTCTTGCCATAGATGTCATAGATGGCTCTTGCCTGCGGGTCCCGAAGCACTAGAAAGACACAGATACCCGTCAATAACATGAACCACCGACACAGTGTGTTTAGGTAGACCCTAACGCATAGAAGCCAACATCAGCTTCAGGCGCAGCTGAAAAGAGGAGTTGACTGATCGGCGTAATCAAAGCTTCACTCACCTTGATAAGCTTCATGCACGAGGTTAAAAAGCTGCTCCGCTTGACGCTTCAGTTCAGGGTCCCGGTGTTTGTCTGGGTGATACAGCATGCACAGCCGCCTGTACGCCGCCTTCAGCTCCTCCTGCGTTGCCTGAAGAAAGACGTTTTTAAAAAAAGGAAGGGAGAGTGTGAAGCAGAACAACGTGTGGATCATCCAGAACGCTCATTTGATCTCCATGAAGTTGGACGACAGAACAGTGCGTGAGCAGAAACGAGCTGCTGACATTCGGGTAATATAGATATTGTTGTGAAATAGACTGTGTGAAAGGTATTGATCATAGTTAAGAGAATGTATACACATGCATGCAATATACGCTATTGTTAAAATATATATTTTTTTAATCCCTGACACAGGGACTGTGAATCATTTTGGGTTTTTACTGCAATAACACACGATGGGACGGATTTCACGTTTCCTAATTTATTCTTGAATGAAAGTATTTCCTGCAAACATTGTGCTTTATAATAAGCACATATATGAACTTTAATATTGCAGCACACTGGGTCGCTCTGGAACAGCATGTCCTTGTGCCACAGGTTATTTCTGTGTTGTAAACCGGCCACTTAGCATCAGAACATAATGTTCTCTGCTTTACAAATCCAGACATCAAGACCGAAAAGTGTCCGATCCCCAGATATCGGAGAACATATCGATACTGTGGTCCGATCGACTGTACGTGATACACGATGTAGCCGTGAAGTAAAGTTATAGCATTAGCTAACTTAGTTAGCACTATCCAGTCCAAAAAGATCCATTATTAAAACTGGAAAAAAGCTGTCAGTTGGTTAGCATTAGCACCCATTTTACCACAGTAACACACGGTTATCTAGCTTACTTCATCAACTGACAACTGTTTTTAAAGTCGTAACCCGACAACCTGTTCTTGTAAAGTTTCCAGCCGAGGAGTCACAGCAACAGAAATCAATGTCGAGGGTCACAGGCTAGCTACCTAGCTAACGTTACATGTGATTGCACGGGTGACCGTTGGACATCAGCCGTGGGGCGTTCACGGACAGACCGCTACATGCACCAGCACAAACAACTACTCGCATCACAGCTGCACATTGTACCTCTCTCCTGACATTAAGCAGGGAATAGTAATCATCATGAAGGAGCTCATCATCGTCCAAGGCAGACGCCATGTTTACAACCGGTCATCTCTTCTTCGCGTCCTTTACGCCGGCTCAAAGACGTCTCCGCGCTCTCTGTCGCTCCCGTGTGGTGGGGATGAATGACAGGAACGGCAGCTGTGTTCACGGCTCATTGGCTTGTCCGTGCTGCCCTGAACGTGCTTTTCATTACCAAGTTTTAAAATGTACAGTTGTTCATCGTTATTGTAGATTTTATAAGGGCACCATCCCGTATAAAATATACGCTAAGGGTGTGCGATCTGTCTCCAATGTAAAGTAGAGTGGTGTCTTTATAACCTACAGTCAGAGAGTGTTCAATTCCTTTTAATCTATTTTTTTTTTATTATTTTGTAAATGATGTGTAGTTAGTTTTAATTCTGAGAAGCACTCATTTGAATATGGTGTTACATTTCCAATTCAGTACAATTAATATTGCAGATAGGTACATATGCCTTACTCTAAAAGGATAATATCTGCATTCTATCCACCGAGGAACAATTCAGGCAAGGGGTGAGAAAATTGCTTCACTGCATTAGGCCTTTCATTAGTTCATTATTACTCTCTTTGCAATAACAACAAACCGTTGACTGCATGAGGCGCACGAGCAGCAGGCAGCAGAGGAGCTGTCCTTTCAGCACCACCCCCTCAAACTATACATTGCATTTCAGCACTGGCGGCCACCATCCCGTTAATGTAGGATGAAGGCTGTCCTTAAGTGCTGTAGATGACGCGAGTGCAAAAAAGCACTGTCTATTAAGCACAATGATCTGTGATTAGATTGCCTCGGAGTCATTTAACGTAGCCATGCTATTGTCAAGCCTATGATGGCCCATCTGCACCACAATTATGCAAGTTGAGAACCTTGACAGCATATAGTGAACGGACTTAAAGTCGCTGTGTTGGCACTGGTTTTGAGTCCCCCCCCCCCCCCCCTCCTGGTATACCTGACAGATGTTCAGATGGACCAGCAGCTCCTAGTGATCCTTCAGCTTCCATAGCATCATGGTGCCGCTATCTGAGATCAGCTATGTCTAAAGGGAACAAACTAGTCCACAGGCTTTCAAATGTAAACTGACGTCTAGACACTTGATTGATGGACCGTGCAGGCCATCACTACTGTTTTATACATCTGCTGTGTTTTATTGTTTGTTTTTAACAGACTATGTGTACACAGGACTCCCTGCAGCCCACATTTGGCAGTCTGCGTAGTGGATTGAACATAGCAAAATGAGCCTTTAATATTAAAACAAGACAAGCACAAATGAACGCTGTTATGGGTGGTTATTTAAAAATGACACATTTTTCTTTTTCCTGTTATCAGTTGCATGAAACAGGTACAACCTCAATTATCATTTTAGATCAGTAGACTATATCTCTCTGAAGATGTGTTTTAAAAAAAACATCTTAATGAAGGCCATTAAAGAGTAATTTAGCTTAATATCAACGCACTAACCGAGTTTCTTCTCTCTCGGGGGAAGGCATTGTTTATTCTGTGTAAAACAACTTCAGAGGCTCAAAGTCAAACGTTTCATATTCACTAATTAGTTTAAATTAAGGACACAACACGTAGCCTCGCCCACTGAGCATTAAATCTTTATTTATTTTTTTTAAAATAATAACGCGTCACCAGCTTCTAACATAAGCGTCATGCCAGACCTGCAAAAAAAAAAAAAAAAAAACAACAGAAGAAAAAAAAAAAAAAAAAAAACAGGGCTGGTGGTGTCAAGGTGAGGGGAGATGTGTTCTCCATCCCGGAGCCTCTCTGTCAGTCACCGCCTCACAGCCAATAGTAAGTTCGCCTCGGTCGGACCGACTCGCCGCTTGCTCCTCCAGTCCCTCCTCGTGCTGTCCTCGCCGTGCACGCGCGTGGTACCCACGGTCGTGAGGAGGAGGAGGATGTTGCGCGTGAAGGGGAAATGGCTGCCGAAAACAAGCCGGAAGGTAAGAAGAATATAATGGGATTAATTTACTAGTATGACCGCTGTGTGATTTTTTTTTTTTTAAAGAACAGCCGCAACTCCGCGCGGAGATGACACACGCGCGAGGACGAGCGGAGGATTTTTCGGGTAGAAAACGGCTCCGCTATTTATCCTCCGAATCGGCAGCTAAAACGTGGAGACATCACCTAGCCAGCTAATATTAGCTTGCATTTCTAGCCAGCTATACTATTCCCACCGTAGCCCCGACACATTTAAAGCACCGCCACGGGGACACGCAGTCGGCGTGGTAAAAGTAACGCGGTTTTTACCGTTTTATTGTGCGGAGGGATTCGGTGCTCGAATGACGAGCGAATTCAAGTTGTGAACAACACGGCTAAGTTAATGACAACATGTCATTGGCATCGACTAACTTCTTCCCTTATCGCCCAGCTTTAAACAGAAGGGGAAAAAAAAAAAAAAAAAAAAGCGGCTCGGTTGTGTAAGTTTATGTGTCGACACGGCTCTCTGTCTGCAGCCGCTGCATGCAGGGTGATTTAAACATCTGTTTTTTAAAAATGCATTAGTCTTGTTGTTATATATTTAAAAAAAATACATGTTTTTCTCCGTTCAGTTCCCGCTTGAAGCGCGAGCATTTTTTTTGTCCTCAGGAATAGTGTTCGCGAGTAAGAAGTGATGCGTTTTTTTTTATTTGTATTTAAATGAGCGGCTATTATGGTGTTTTCTTCTTCTTCTAATGCCATTTATAGCGCACTACTTGGCCTATATTCGTGCCTTTTTTGAGACGCGGGTATCGGAACGTTGTGATGCCCGCTCCGCTCCGCTCGCGATGCCCTATCGCACACTTGAAACGAAATGCCATCACACGAGAGGGGAGAAGCAGGGGGAGGATGGAGAGCAGGGTCTCCATCCAGCAGGCTGCTCATTACACATCGGACAAAATGATGACTTTTACCAACCCCCCCCTCACCCCCCTCACCCCCTCCTCCCATTTCATACGGCTCACTAACTTAAAATTAAATGCACTAGACTTATTTATTTCCTCTTAAGTGGGCTGTTTTTATTGAAAAACGTATGCATTAGAGAGAGAGAGAGAGAGAGAGAGAGAGAGAGAGAGAGAGAGAGAGAGAGAGAGATATCTGTTCTCATTCATGAGAGGCCCATGGACTTTTTGGGTGAGTAATTAAGCAACTCGTTTGACAATACAGATTAAGATGTGACACATCTGAGCTTTCTTACTGCTGGAATGAGTTGCGTAGGCTCAACAAGAGCCGTCATTGTTGGACGATGTAGACATAAAGCAACTTATAAATGTCATTTGTAGAATTTAATGACAGCTCGTTAACCGTATGTGCATGTCTAATTCAGCGTTTATGTTATTTCTGTTGTTGTTGTAATGGTCTGCAGTTATGTCCAACTTTGAACTCTTTGACTTTGAAGTTCTTTAGATTTGCAGAATTACATGTAATCCTAATCGTTAACACAGTTCTTACTTCTATGCCTTTTTAAACGTGTGGGATTCTTCTGCATCTACTGATTTGTGTTGGCTGGAAACAAACAGAGTCCTCCCAAGACTGTAAAAGTGGCTGCGTAATTTAAATAAGAGAAGAAGAAGAAAACCCCCCCCCACAAAATGCATTATAGGTGCAGCTGTTTCTGAGCTGTTCACATTGTTGCAGGCTTCAAAAAAACAAAAAGAAACCGAGCAGACCTCCAGTCAGAGTTCGCTGTCAGTAACCTCAAAAAAACAACAACAAAAATACATGAATTCTTTTTGATGTAGAATTACTTTAATGTTTCAAATGAGAGTAAACAAATTGCCGCTGTCCATGTGAGGGGAGCCGATAAAAGACTGCTTTGGATGTCAGTGTGCCAACCAGCAAGCAGAGCCCCCACCAGGGGGTGCTATTGAGCCACAAAAAGCACCCTCACTTATACGAGGGATGTGACAAAAAAAAAATAAAAAAAATAAAATAAAGACATCTGGTTATGATAGTAATGACTTCACTGTGGCGTGTGGTCCTAATGTATTCATCTACATAGCTGAACTTAACAAATGGGCTCCAGTCGTTAATGTGGAGGCCTCTCTCTCGCTCTCTCTCTCTCTCTCTCTCTCTCTCTCTCTCTCTCTCTCTCTCTGTCTCTCTCTCTCTCTCTCTCTCCGACACCGGGGGAGCTCTCTCGCTGCAAAAAAAAAAAAAAACCCCTGACTTGAGAGTCCCATTGCTGAGCAGGTTAAGTTATTTTCAGTGTTCCTGTGAGGCCGGTCAGTGGGAGAAAGGAAAAGGAGGAGGAGGAGCCTAGAGAGAGAGAGAGAGAGAGAGAGAGAGAGAGAGAAAGTGCTTCATACCTTCACATAAACGCGACGTCGTCTCACGTAAAAGCGGCCTTCAAAAGCTCTTTAGGTAGAACCTTCACTCCTTCGTCCAGTTCTTTTGTTGGGCTGTTCATTAACGCAGAACGCCAGCCCGTCGGATGCGTGTCACCATCACAGTTTGTTTTTTTGCACACGACACGCTCCCTGTGCGTTGGGTAGCAGAGAGCTGAGCAGTGGCTCCCTTGACCTTTTTTTTTTTTTTTTTTTTGTCCTTGCGGCGCGCGGCCCGGTTGTTGGGCCGGCTCTTATGACGGCCCCATAACAACCGAGGGTTACATCTCGCGTTAAAACCCCAGGGGCCACGACCCACTCTCACTCGGTAATGTAATGTTTACATCCTGGAGGTGTTTCTCTCCAGCCTAACTGATTGTCAGGGCCCTCGGGGGTACCCCCCCCCCCCCCCCCCCCCCTCCCCTCCCTCCCCCTCCCTCTCTCTCTTCACACTCTTAAAAAGCACTGTAGGTCCGTAACTTTTAAGTACGAGGCCCGGAGGGCACGGAAAAGTCAACTTTGATACGTCTTACGCTGAGACCGCTCCGGATGAAACTACAGCCGAGCGGTTTTAGGGATCTACCGGAGGAGATCATCGCAAGCACGTCGCTCTTAGACAGCCAAACATTTGAGAAATGAAAACAAAAGCACTTTTTTTTTTTTTTTTTTGGTCAAACACAAGCTATACAGAACTTCCTCATAAAGAGGAAACACCGTGTTAAAGTTCAAGTTTAACCTCTTGAAGTTTTATCTCGGTGCAACAAGCACAACAGTGAAGCCTGTTTACGTTCATTTAAAGTCAGATAAAAAGCCAGTGACGGGCTCGCTAGTAAAAACCTTTGCAGTCGGGAACTTTTGCGACAGTCGGCGACGGTTTCCTCTCCGAACCACCGGATGACGGTCGCGTAGCCTCGCCTGCCGCCGGAAGTCATACTTCCCCCTTTTTTTTTTCCTTTTTTTTTTTATTTCCAAGCGGATGCAGTAGTTTAAGAAGTTTTCCTGATGTTATCATTTCACTCAAAGTTCAGGGCGAAAAAACATCAAGTAAGCACGCAGTCAGCCATTAAGTCACAAAAGTGCTTGTGCAAGCAATGGGATAAATATAAGGATGAATTCAACCTTCCCCGTGATGTCGGACGACGTTGCTTCTCACAGTTTTGTGTTGAATCAGGCGTTACGTTTTTTTTTTTTTCTTTTCCTTCCAGCCTTTTTAATTGAATCAGTGAGGTGAGGATGGATGGGACCCGGGTCCGCTCCTGTGGTTGCCTCCGCTGATGGATTGTATTGATTCATCCGGTTTACTACTGATACAATAGGGAGCGTTATTGACCCGCATCGCACCGGAGCTACAGTAACCCTCGCCGCGTCCGTGTCTCTCTCACAAAGAGGCAAAAAAAGTATTCAGGAAATGGAGAACTTCACTGTTTTTTTTTTTTACATGACGACAGACTAATTCACTGTGACCTATTACCAACATTATCAGCTCTTGTGTGTGTGTGTGTGTGTGTGTGTGTGTGTGTGTGTGTTTTTTCAATGTGTTTCAATATTCTGTTGATATTTGCTTGCATGGGCAGTTTTGCCCACTTATCACAGGCTGGGAGAATGCTTCTTTTCCTCCATTTTTTTTCCTCTACTTTTTCTCTTTGCCTCCTGAAGGACTGAAGAAAGTTCGTAATCCGGATCGAATGTACAGATCAGCAGTGTGTTATGCTGGCCACGGTCCACCTAAGAGTATCAGTGATGACACAGAGACGAACAGTAAGAGTCAGTTATTAATACTGCATCGCTGCTCCGAGAGGCCACTGGCATGGCCAATCTATTATTCATTCATTGATTCATTTATTTACTTCTTGATTTCATCCGTCCCCCATGCACCCCTCTCCCCCCTCTCCCCCCGCCCCCCCCTCTCCTTCTTTTATTCCCCCTCCCCTCCCAACACTACACCTCCTCCGGCTGCTCTGTTGATTGAAGTGTCTGCTTTACGGGATCACGCTGTCAATAGCTGAAGTGTTGTCGTTAACTAAGAGTGATTGTTTCAGGTTGAGGCCGGGGGATCAGGACCTGAGCGGACCCTCAGAGAGAAGGCTTACACGTTGAGCCATCAATTATGGCCCTGTACTCGCCTTTTCTCTGCTTCCCTTGAACCTGCATTTGATTGGTGGGGGGGTGAGGGGGTGGGGGGATCCACCCCAAGTTAACAGTATGACTTTAAAATTATGCAACGCTGTATCCTATGATACCAGACGGATTGGTCTTTGCCTCCCTCTCAGAGATCTGTAGCTCAGAGAACAAAAGACAACCCAGCGTCACAGCTGAGGCTTTTTTTATGACTTAAAAAAACAGCATCTGTGGGAATCGCTTCACTTAAAAGTGTGTGTGTGTGTGTGTGTGTGTGTGTGTGTGTGTGTGTGTGTGTGTGTGTGTGTGTGTGTGTACATGTGCTGTTGTCTGTCACAACCAAAACAGTCAAATATAGGCCAAAGTCTCGTGTTTATTTGTGGACGATTTCCCCCCTTTTTTCTTCTTCTTCTTCTTCTTCTTCTTCTTCTTCTTCTTCTTCTTCTTCTTCTTCTTCTTCTTCACCCGTTTGGAATAAAAAGCTGTCCTCTGTGAAGCAGAGAGCTTCTGAGCAGAAAAGGAACCCCGTCATTGTTAATGAACACACCAGTCTCCTCGCTGCTGGAAGACTAGATCCAGACTGCAGACTGGGTAATTAAGTGGGCTCATGTATTGTCATTTCTAAATAGAGAGTCTGAAATCACCCCCCCCCCCCCCGCCCTCCTCCTCTCCCAACCCCCTTGTTAGACTCCTCACTGGAGAGCTGTCTCTTCTGCACCAAATCCCTTTTTTTGGGGGGGGGGTATTATTTTTTACAAAGAATGTTTTGAGAGATTTAATAGCAGGGGATCTCTTAGCGTTACACCCTCTCATGTGTGACAGCTGTGACTGACAATACGTTGTTGCCGGTCTTGCTATTTCCCCTCATGTTGTTGTGTGGTGTTACAGTATCCCGTAGCCCATGTCAGACACCCTGTTTAATACGTTCAGCCTCAGGGTTTTTTCTCCCCCCCCCGCCTCGCCAGGACACACTCAGTAGAAGAGTACACACGGCAGCTTGAAAGCCGCCAGGTAGACCATTGATCTGAGTAATCGTCTGAGTAATTGTGGGAGTAGTTATGATACAGAAGGAAGGGCTTTGTTTGTGTGCATGTGTAAGCAGGAGGGAGAGAGTGAAGGAGAGCAGGAGCTATAAGAGGGAGGGAGGGAGGGAGGGAGGGAGAGACCTCACCTCTGCTCTCCTTGAGATGGGATTTTTATGGATGGGTGAGCATGGTGAGGGCTGAGAACACATAAAGAGTCATTTTCAGTTTGTTGCAGGCAGTTAACCATGTGTGCATGTTTGTTGAACTTCCAGTAATAGGCCGAGGCTCTTTTTTTTTTTTTTTTTGTTGACTTTTTTTGACAGTCTTTTCCCTTATTATGCTTTATTACACCGTGCTGTTATAACCTCACGGTTGCACACGGCGTATTCGCCACTTACGGAATTTAAATGATGTAATTCTGAACAATTAATTCTGCCGTCCTGCATATCGCGCGTGTGGTCGTACAAACGCATAAGAAATGGTGTCCGGCTAGATTTAGCGTAATTCAAATCCCTCACTGGCGTTGAGAAAAAAAACACCTTGTGTGTGTGTTGTGTGTGTGTGTGTGTGTGTGTGTGTGTGTGTGTGTGTGTGTGTGTGTGTGAAGTTCAGGAAGACTTTGCTCGTCGTGGGCGGTCAGCGATCTCACTGTATGTAAGAGCGTTATCGAACAGGCTGAAGGCCAAAACGATACAGATAATTGGTTTCCCAGTCCTTCAGCGACTCGTGGCTGTTTTTAAGTCCACGTTCCCACCAAGAGCCACCAGGGTTGTTGGGAGACCTGCTCCTGGACTGTGGGGGGGGGGGGTCAGTCACTTGTTATTACTGCCGGGGAAATCCGACTCCAACCGAAATTGTCCCGACTCGTAGTAAAACTCAGAATCTCCCCCGAGTGTCGGCAGCATCGGCTGCAGACTTTAGGTCTAATCAAGTGCTCTCTTCACTAGCTTCCAAGTACCTCCGGTCTTCCTGGTAGATACAGTATAAAACTGATGATGTAGAAATTCAAGGTCTGTGTAAATTGTTTTGTTTTTTTTCTTCGCAATGTCTCCTGACATTTCAAAGCTACTCTTAAGAAAAAAAAAAAAAAGAGGGATTTTGTTGTAAACTAGAAATGTAAACTACAACGTTTACAAAATGGAATACAGTACGTCGATACCTCGCGGTGCAAAAGGGTAATCGTTTCTTTTTCTTTTTTGTCGTTTTCCATATGTTTTAAAAGTAAAAGTTAATTACATATTAATGCTTAATCATTTTCTTAGTGATTAACGGTTTGCTTTAACGCTTTAAATGAGCCCGAGAGTCATGAAGTTTGGCTGCAGACGATTAGTGACACATTTTTTTCGGGGGGGGGTTTAGCTGAATCACAGGAAAAGTGTCTTAATCTGAAGGCTGCAGGGGAAACATCCCATTACTGTAAATGCCTTTACAATAGCCTCCTGCAGGTAAACCCCCAACCCCCCCCCTCCCTCCTCCCTCCTCCCCCCTTTACCTTTCCTCCTCCTCCTCCTTTCACGCCTCACAACCCGATTGATCTCCTTTAATTGACAGCTTGTCATCAGCTGACCGCTCTACCATGGCTTGTCCGAGTTCATCTCCGCCTCACATTTGACCACATTCTTTTATCGTCTACGTTTTCTTTTTTCTCTTCCATTCTGCCATCGGTCCTGTCACCGCTGTTACAACGTTAACCTGTCACCGCACCTTCGCCTCTCCGGTCTGAGCTGCGAGTCCACGGAACCGCTTTTTGACAAATTGCCTCCTATAGATCTGGTTAATACTTAATGCACGTCACATCCCGCACACTTAACATGTGGATTGCATGAATTTAGACGCTCATATTTCATGTCACGTCCATGCATTTCCGCTGTACCTGCATGCTGCGGTATGCCCTGCTACTGATGCAAGTACTGTTCAATGATTCATATAATAAGTGATGTTATACTGTTTGTGTCCCTCTCTCGCCGTGACTGCATTACCGTGTGAGTGTTATTCTGTCAATGTAACGTACGGATTAAGTGATCAAAATATCCGTCGCTTTAAAAGTAGAAGCTCTTGGAACAAACGTTGTTAGGCGTAACAGACAACGTGGCTTATTAACGGACAAATAATAAAGTTAGCTTCAGTTCAAATAATTTGGGGAAATGTGCAAAATTAAGACGTTAAAGCGGGCAAGATTGTGATGCATTACTTCCTCCTTTGCATATATTGAAGGGTTCACAATCTATCTAAATACAGTATCATTCACCACCAATGATAACTTGTGTAATTATGTGCGGTATGCTTTTTTTTTTTTCTTTTTTTTTTCTGATATCTATAAATTTCTTAACCCAGTTGATGAAATATGTCTGAGCGAAGCTTTTTTTGGCTGACTGGGCTCATTTTCGGAGCTAAACTCTTTGGGGGTATTTTTGGTCGGGCCCAGTGGATGGCTGTCATCCAACCTAATGATAACAGACACTGCCACGGGCCTAATTCAGTTTCACAGCACTTCTTACCGCTCAGAGACGAGAGCCAAATGTTTATCCGCGGGGGCCGCTCGTTCGTTCTTGCGATTCCCCCTCCCTGGCCTTACAGGTATATATATATATATATATATATATATATATATATATATACGAAACACCGTTCCGCAAGCTCTGTACATCCTTAAGTCACGTCGGCGAGACCGAACCGACGCGGACAACGTTTGCATTCAAACTGTTACTTTGGATATGCACCGCCAGCAGCGATTTGTTGAATGATCTATAGCCAAAACATTAGCTTGCAATTTCTCCACAATGTGGGCACAGATTAAAAAGAAAAACTGTCACTCCCAGAGCGCTGTGAGACAGAGACGGAAGAGAGAGGGTTTTGCGTCCAGGGCTCGGATATTGATTAAAGATTTGTTTTTGTCAGCCTTTCCAGTCTCATGACCCTCGCTCTCGTCTCTGGGGTGGGGCTGGAGCAAGCTAGCATGACAGATACCCTTAAATGTGGCCCGGGTGTTTGCTTAGCAGCCCAGGATCAGAGATAATCCAAACATTAGCAGACAGAAATATATATATATATATCCTTAGAACCATTCGACAGGAATTATGAAGGAGGCACAGGCTGCCCCGGTTCACAAATGGCCAGTGATGGCAACATGAATGCTGCAGACCTGTAGCCTCCTCTCCCTGTCCAGTCCTCTTTGTATGTGAGCTCGCTCGGCAAGATCCACAATGTAATTGGCTCCGGTGTGCCAGCTCCGCTCAGCACAATCCTCTCACGTAACAATCTCCGGTATCAGCCTTGTCTTGCACTTTTAGCGTTTTTTACAACCAAATAGTAGTTTTCTGTGTATCCCTATCTTGGCTAATGCACAAGCAGTCATTAGGCTCGCTGTTTCCACTCCAGAATAAACATCAGACCTTTTTAAAGTGAGAGTCCACAGGAAAATGCAAAAGAAGTGTTCCTCTCAGGCTTCGATCAACTCCTACTGGTTGAGAAGAAGAAGAAGAAAAGAAAGAAGAAGATGCGTTTACGTTTTCAAAGCCAAATTTCGGTGGGTAATTTGTTGTTTATGCACTGATCAAATCAGATAATTTCATTAGGAAGAGCTTGCCTACTATCTTCCGTAAACCTATTCCAAATCTGGCATCCGAGCTATTCCCCCGTCGCCTGGTTGTTTTCAGCCGATGCACGAAAAACCCACAGTGTCTGTATGTGGCGTTTCACGCCACGGCGGACAGATCTTTAATTAGTAAGCAATACTTTTGTTGGAACGCTCGCGGTTCCCTCCCCTCACATCTGTGGAGACGCCCGGTGGAGGGAAACAGTAGACGTTCAGCACCTGAAATACCATTAGTGTGGATAAATAGCAGCTGAAAGAACAAAAGCGTTTAGAGTTACGAGAGTGGAGAGAGGGAAAAAAAAAAAAGAAAACCAGAAAGCCTCGGCACTCGGAAGCAGTTACGTTTGAGTTCACCTTTTTTGTGTTTCTTTTTGAGAGCCTCGTGAGGAACAACGACGAGGCCCGTCTCAAATTAGACAAGGACTCCCAGATTAGAGAAGGCCAACTCTGAACATCTGAAACACACGCTGGCGGTTTATTTAACGGCACAAAGCAAAGTGCACGGTTTGAGAAATGACGGCGGTTTGCCCGTTCTTCAAAGAAATACAGTCGTCCGTGTCTGCGATAGATAAAAGGCTCGATCTCAGTGGCGTAATCATTGGTGTAATCTAATGTTAATGTTCTGTAGGCTGTTGAAAGGCCTCCCCCTCTATATGGACCGCGCGTGTGTGTGTGTGTGTGTGTGTGTGTGTGTGTGTGTGTGTGTGTGTGTGTGTGTGTGTGTAGATGAGTCGACAGGCTGGTATAAGCTTTCCTGGTTTGCCAACTTTGCTTTTTTTTTTTTTCCCCCACCCCTCTCTGCATACTTTAGTCTCAATTTAGCAGAGAAAATTAACATCCACACCAGCCTGTCTTGAATAAATAATGATTATGTCACAGCAGAAAAAAACCCCCAAAAACCCCCCCCCACCACCACCTCAAATAAATGCAACACTAAGTGCTTTGTCCATTTCATCGGTGATGCTGTAAAACACCAGGGAGGCCTCCCGGCGTAGTTGGCTTACCTTTTTTCGATATTATAAATTACATTGCATAGGTGTAATGTTAAAACGCGGGATATTGTTATTAAGCGAAATTGGCTCGGTCGCAAATCCTTCGGCGCTCGAGTCACAGCCGGAAATTCATGATCCGAAGACGTCAACAGACACTTGGCGTGTGTGTGTCCCCCCCCTAGTGCTGCAGACATACTCATGTCTTGCTTGTTGTCGTTTGCCTTCAGTCCTGTCTTCAGCAAGAGGAACATATGCTCGGTTGGATCGGTGTCGAGGTCACGTGACTGTCAAGAAGGTTCCACAGATTGGCCATTTAAAAACAACAACAACTTGGTTTCCTTCTCTGTGGGATGAGGATCACCGTCCTGCAGCATGGGTCGTATTCACGGGAGACCGTAGATATGAAAGGCTATGCGGTCCACAAGGGGGGGGGGGGGGGCGGAGCCAGACGTAACGCAAGGTCAAAGGGTCAGGTGCACGGTCGGTGTTCTGGAAGCAACGGAACACGGTTTCTGTGGTTTGGCTCAGCAGATGAAGCTGCAGTGAGACGGCATAGAGGGGGTTATAAAAGTAACGTTATTCAAAGTCTGTGATCGCTGATGTGATGCATAGTATTGTGCAGATTTAGATGCAGCATTACGCTTCCCGAGGTTGTCGGTATCCGTCGTCTAGACGTCCAGAAATCCGCTTAGAAATTATTGGAGAAAAAAAAAAACAGATTAAAATATAAGCGATCCAGTTGCTGGTTGTTTGTACATCCATCAGCACATTCGCAGACAGGAACTGCCGATAGCCAATTCGGCGTACTCATAATCGTGCAGATTTGCCAAAAACGTAAACAAACGAGGCTGGCATTTCAAAATAAAATGCACGTTGCAGTTGTGTCGCCTCTCTCCGTGTGCACAGCATACTGAACCGAGATGTTGTTCTGCAGCCAATAACACTTTTAGCAAAAAAAAAAAAAAAAAACATGTCACGCAATGACCGGCGTAATTACAGGAGCCTGGAATTTGCTAAAATGAAGCGAGAGATTTTATTGCATTTTGTCAAGATCCTCGGCCCCAAGCAGCTCGACTGGCAGATGAAGCGGACGTGTCCTTACGGTAGATTTCCATCTCCGGATCCTCTGTGTGAGAAAAGCCTCCACACAGGCTACTTGAGACATATTCCAATTCAGCTCTGTCTCAATGGTGTCATCGGAGGGTGTGCCAGAGAGCAGCGCTGAATCCTGAATAATCTGTGCAGAGACAGACAGACGTGCCATATGTATCTGCTGCTGTCTGCAAAAAAAAAGAAAAGAAAAAAAGCAGAATCTTCAGAGGACATTTGGTCGGATGGGAGACGGCCAAGACGTCGCAACGAACCCACGCCGCACCCGAGTGTGGATCCAGTGAGATTGTCTATTCGTGAGTGGGCTTCAACATCTGAAGGCCCGTTGCACATCTTGAGCCTTTTTCGTGAACGATAACTTAAGGCGAGACGACATCTTCTCGCTTATTTGAAGTTGACGCTGTATAATTATACGTCTACACGTAAAAAAAACCCAAAAACAACAACTTTACTCCGGTACCTCTCTGATCACTCAGTTTGCGTTTTTTTTTTTTTCCCCCAGTTCCGCTGCTGCCCGAGGAGCAGCTGCTGTATGTGATTCTTAATTGGGCGAAGCGAGTGATTACAGATACCTGCGACGGCTCTTACGAAACAAGAGTGCGCGTGCGGAATTATGGGTACAATTGCATAAATGCTACACATCTCCTCGCTGCGGTCCTTCGGGAGCGATGAGGTTCCACCTTTTTTTTTTTTTACGCTTCGCACTCGGAGGCTCCAAGCCAGCGCCGACTGCGATCGGTCCACATTGAATGGTCCATATGGGTGGGGGGGGGGGTTCTTTTTTTCTGGGCAGCAGCACAC